>NW_003852444.1:9457116-9457989 GCF_000181295.1 Otolemur garnettii
GCTTGAGCCCAGGAGTTGGAGGTTGCTGTGAGCGTGATGCCATGGCACTCTACCCAGGGGGACAGCTTGAGGCTCCGTCTCAAAAAAAAAAAAGAACTGAATGTAGAGCCCAAAAATGAATCCACAGTTTTTGCGTAAAAATAATATTATATGATAAAGGTAACATTTTAGATAAGGGAAAAGGATATCTATCCAATAGTTTGTTGGGACTATTGATTTCCATATGGACAAAAATAATGGTTAGATCTCTCTCTTACGTCACTCACCAATAGCTTTTAGATGGACTAAAGACATAAGCATAAAACTATAAAAACAATCAGAGGAAATACAAAAAAAAGTTTTATTATTTCTAGTTGGAAAGACCGTTTTATTTTTTTTGGAAAGACCATTTTAAACAAGACTGAGAAGGCAAACAATACAAAGGAAAAGACTAATAAATATGACTATAAAAATAAATGTTTTCCCGACTGCGAAAAATGACACAAGCAAAGTTAAAAGAGAAGAAATGGATTAAGGAGAAAGTATTTATATATTCATTACAAACAAGATGAAGCACTGCTAGCTATGGCTGTGTACTGCACACCACCAGGGGGCGCCATTCAAGTGAACTATAACGTAAGTTGTGCCACGAAGTTGACCTGATCAAAATCCATCATCTCTAAAACACTCCTATACCAATAAGGAGAAGAGGTAGATAAGCCACCCAGCAGAAGAATGAGCAGGGGATATGAAATAATAAATTGTTAGGAGGGAAATCCAAGTAATAGTGAGCGTACACAAAGAAGTTCACTTTCACCTGTAATCAATGAAATACAGATTGAAATAAAATGAAGCATATTTTTACCACAGTGGTAACTAAAAAAAAAAAAAAAA
>NW_003852444.1:9458046-9604863 GCF_000181295.1 Otolemur garnettii
TTCTCCTACATTCCTAGGTTAGGGGTAAATTTAACAATACAAATTTAAAATAAAAATGCATATACTCTATGATCTAACAATTTTACTTCTCCTGAACTTTCATAAAGAAACCTTCATATATAAGTTCGTTGTTGCACTTGTTAGTTGTTGCAATTGTGTGTGATCACATAAATTAGAAACAGATTAATTGTCCATAGGTTTTAATTTATTTAAGTATTTTTATTTTTTAAGCTGGGGTTTTGCTCTGTTACCCAGACAGAAGTGCAGTGGTACAATCATAGCTCACTATAACTATAGGCTCCAGCTATCTTCCTGCCTCAGCCTCCCAAGTACATGGGACTACAGGTACATACCACCATGCTGGGCTAATTTTTTAAAAAAGTTTTTTGTAGAGCTATGGTCTCACTATGTTGCCCAGGCTAGTCTTGAACTCTTGGCTTCAAAGGATTCTTTCAGCCTGGTTTCCCAGAGTACTGGGGTTATAGGTGTGAGCCACCACACCAGGCTAATTGTTCTTTAGAGTATAGTAGTTGAGCAGACTGAGACCTAAATGTACAGAAAAGAAAAAACTCTCTTATATATTGCTGAGTGAAAGAAGTACATTTCATAATGATATTTGGAGTATAATTCCAGTGAGATAAAATGTACAGGTTATAACATTATACCTATATAATTTTTATATGTTAAATAAATGGTTAAGACCACACTTCTGTTAACAGAGGTACCTCTGGGGGCTAACAGCGATTAGGCATGGAGGTCAACAGTGAGTTTTAGTTTACGTTCAATGTCTGAATTGTTGAAAATGAGAATATACGATCTGGGGTGGTTTTTTTTACATTTTCTTTTCAACTTACATCTCCATTTTGTGCTTGCACCTTGGGACACGGGTTGCATTAAAAAGTCAGGATGAAGACATGATGTAGGATTTAACAAATGACGGCAGCAGATGGATAAAGCCAGAATAGCCAACACTAACATTTATAATACACATCCGGGTTTACCCAAGGAAGGTGGTATCACCTGTCATTCATTTCTTTTCTCCCTTCCTTTGGACCTGCCTCCAAGCCACCTAGGCTTTTTCTCTCCCTCTGTTGTGACTTGGGAAAACCTGACCTATGAACACCAGGCTGGTTTCATCCAGAATTGCGCTGCTGTTATCTCCTGTGATAAGAAGGCTGCTATCTGGAGGGGTGGGCTGGGCTTCATCCCACTCACAGGAGTCATGTGCAGAACCTGTGTGCTCAGGGGTTGCCCATGAAGAGGACTCTAGCTTCCTGAGGACTAGAAGGGGAAGGACTGGAAGTGGGAATCCAACTGAGAGGGGTGAATCAGTATCTGCCTCAAGCAGGCACAGCTAGAGGCAGACACAATTTGAGCTTGCAAAGTCAGACTTCGCAACAGAGTGGGCGAGCAAGCCCTCAGAAGGAAAACAGATTTCTGGAGACAGAACAGGCCAGGGAGAGGCCAGCAGGCACCTGAGAATCAGACACACAGTTATAGGTCATTGGTACAAGACAATCCACAGCCAAAGAGCAATGCTACGAGGTAGGAGAATGAAGAAGATGACAGCTGTGGGGAAAGCCCCCATCGTGGTCCTGTTTGCATACCTGTAGGTGTAGTCTGTGCAAGGCAGGAGCTACCCAGCACACTTAACCTGGACAAATCCTTCTCCCCAGTTGCGTTAGAAAAACTTACCAACACCCAGCCTACATCTCAGTCTAATTAAACTAACATTTGGGGGTACAGCCAGATGTCAGTATTTTTCAAAGCTCTCCAAGCGATTCCCCAGGACTAAGATGCATTGCCCAGCCCTTACAAATTTAGTACAGGTAATTGGTAGCACCTGGCACAGGTAAGGACTAAACAGTGGAGAATCCTAGGAATCCACTCCATCAGAACAATTTTATCACATTACTTTAGTAAACAAGATGATACACCTATTTTTTTTTTCTCATAAGAATGAAGACGCCTACTTTCATTACTGGCTCTCATGACAGCTCAGGCCCAAGGTTTATAGAGTTATCACAATTTCTGGATCCTTAGTTCCAGTTTTCTTTTCAGAGATGAGTCTCATCTTCCTTCTCCTGATAGGCTCCACCCCAAGGTCCAACAGAGTTTGCAGTGTGGACCCAATGTAACATTCCATTGTTTATTTTCTCTCTGAAAATAATACATTCAAGATTGTAAAGTGTATTTTTGATAATTGGTGCAAAGCCTGGATTTATAGTCCTATCTGACATAAATCAGGCTTGAAATTCATTGGCAGATACGTAAGTTGCATAATTACTCGGCTGCTATGATGCGTTCTTGACACATTTATCTCCCAGAGCCTGAACTCTGCACATGCATGGACACATATGAAATTCCCCACTAGTGATGCCTCTTTTCTGGCACTTAGAATACAGATTTATGAGAATATCCCTGTATAATATATAGTTTTATTTTTATATTTTGGATGGCTTAGGGTAGCCAAGAGAAGAAGGTAAACCACTGCATGCTAAAATTATAATTTATTCCTTTGAGAATCTTGAACTGGATGTACAAATACAAACACAAGATGAAAAATAATAAATTTTGAAATTATTAGCCTGGTTATTTTGACTAATAGATTTCTTTGGCATACACAGACAGCTTTGTTTTCAGATAGGCTCAAATTGCTCTGCTTAACCTATATGACATGAATAGTCTGTCCAAGTTACAACCCAAGATGAATCACCAGCTCTTGAGAGCTATTCCATTAAGTTCTCAGATCTGATCTCCCGGATTCTTCTGCCACGTGAAGAGCCCTATGAACTTGCTCTTGTCTTATGAATGACATTATCTGAGAAGAAACTATGAGGCCTTGGGCAAGAAATCAAAAGGATTCAAGAATATAGATGATACACTTATAATTGTCTCAGCAAATAGTAAATGTCTTTAAAGTGAAAAGGAGATCTGGGAGTTGAATGCACAACTAAAAAGATAATTATGAGAAATGAGTTTTATAAGATAAACCCATGGTTTTCAGGTACCGGGATGAATAGTAGATTCTTGGCCAGAGAAGGATATTTGATCAGTGTCTTGGTGACTTGGTTGAAAAACTTTAAGTAAAGAGAGGAAGGGAGATAATTACTTTGGTAAACGTAGGAGAGTGGGTCCTATGAAGGACAACAGGTATAAGATGAGACTATGAATAAGTATGAGTGGAGTCTAATGCATTTTCATCCCCCAGACACTGGGAGATAGAAGATAGAAATAGTGCTGTTAGCCTCAAAGTCTTTATACTCATAATAGCTGTCACTGATTGAGCAATTACTGTCTATGTATTTCTTTTATTCTTAGGAACAGCCCTGTAAGGTAGGTACAGTACTTACTTCCATTTCACAGATAGAGAAAATGAGGCTTATAGAAGTAACTTATGAAGGAACATGTACAGCTGGTAAGTAGGAAAACAAGAATCTGGACATGAGTGATCAGGTCCCGGGGTCACACTGCCTCCGAGTGTGCAGTACAAATAAAGCAAGCTTGAGCTTATGCCTTAATGTGATTTTGGAGACACGGAGGGAAGGGACTCCAGATTAAAATACGTGATGGAGGAGGATGTGATCTTCCCAAATAATAGGCCTATAATAAGGAGAGACTGAATGGTACCATATGCCAAGAAGTTAGTCAGATGTGTAACCCGAGAATGGAAGCACTGGAGAGAATGGGTGAGTTAGAGAAGGTACAAGTGTCTGGCTTCAGGACTCTGCTGTAGGCCACCTGAGCAGAAGAAAAAATTAATCACACGTTTCTGACAGGTGACAAAACTAGTATAGAAGATACGGAATTGATCATTGAATATACATCATATAGAGCAGGAATGAGAAACTTCAATGATTAAATATTTGCTAGAAAGTTTGGTGGACATGCTCTTGACTCACCTTACAGAAGAAAGTTGAAAGTTCACTATTTTTTCTATTAGTAGTAACTAAGAATGGAAAGATTGTATAATCAAGCATGTGCCTTAGACTGTAGGGAGGCAGAATTTTTAAGACTCTGAGGAAGACAGTGTGGTTATCCCTTCCAAGAGAAGGTGCCTGGAAAGGGCTGCCATACCATTCTAGCTGCAATCAGTAATGCCCAGTTCTAGTGGGGAAGAACCACGTGTTTCCCACAAAGCTATAAGGAGAGTGTGCCAGTTGTTAACTTGTTACCTCTCAACTTCAGACCCAGGTTTCTACACTCTGCCTTGCCCCTGGTTCCCTGCTAAGCTTTGTCAATAAGGGATACCAGCGAGGAAGACCCCAAGGCTGGATGGAGGAAGAGGGTCTCCTTGTTCCTTTCTGTTAGCAGGTCTTGAGGTCACCAATAGCTATTGTTTCCTGATCCTGAAACAGCAACCTGCATCTTCTACTTTCTCCACCCAGTTCCTCAAGACAGATAAGCCTTGCTCCCTCCCAGGAAATCTTGGTGTCATTAGGCCTCTCCTTCAAGTTCAGAGACACCCAGCCCAACAGCCCTATGAGATCCCCTCCCTTAAGTTTCTAAGTTGTAAAAACTCCAACTTCTTTTCTTTGTACCTTCAATCCTAGAGGTGGTAGCTTCTTCCTGTTGTTGCCTCTTCTATGATACCTTAGAGTTCTCCTTCTACCCTTTTAGTTACCTTATTAACAGCCTTACACCTACTCAACAATGTTGTTTACATACATGTGTACATGTATAAAAAACTACGTATGGTATAGATATATAGTATATACAGATAATATATGTAATATAAATGAAGAGTATTCATGTAATCACATATATTTATATGTAAGATCTAACAATTAAGTTCATGAACTCATCTTTGGAAAAGTGCTGTATATCTCATTGCTGAATATCACTATGGTCACCTTCAAAGCACTACCTTTGGCCATCTAGTGACTAAATATTCTAGGACTGAGTTTGCAAACTTAATTGTCATACCTCATATGGTAGCAGCTCTGATGGGCATTCCAGAAAAAGAGTTTCATAATTGCTTTGAAGGGTGGACTAGGTGCTGGTATTAGTGCATAGCTTCCTAAGGGAAGTACTTCAAAGGTGACCATAGCGATATTCAGCAATGAGGTATGTAGCACTTTTTATAGGGTGAGTTCCTGAACTCGTCTGACCTCGTGTGTGTGTGTGTGTGTGTGTATGTGTGTTATTTTCTGTTCAAATAACTAATAGGGATTTTGTCTCTGAGATAGACTCTAAATATCCAGACCCCACCTGCTCTAAATAAGCAGAAAATAAAAAAATCCCCAAGGCAACAAATGGGGTTTTAAAAAGGAATTTCCCGAACAAGAAGATCAGGGAAAGACCAGATGTTTGGAGAGGATAGTAAGGGTTTCATTGGAGAATTTGGCAATGTGCCCAGGTCACCAATGGGCAGAACCATGGTGGAGGAATTCACAGACTGGAGAGGTGCTCAACCAGATGGCTGTTAGGTCTCAGGAGTCTCTAGTCTTTGAGCTCTCTATTCCCCAGGGTCCTGAGGGACATTACCTACCACGATCCCAGACCTCCCAAAGCTCTCACATCATCAGAGCATCCACCCCAGGATTTCCGAGGGGGCCTTTCTGTCTTTCTTTCTTTCTCTTGCTTCTTTAGTTCCAGAGGTCTGGATCTATTGCTTTCTTTCTAAACAGTTTCTGTTGCCTATGAACTGTATTCCTTAAAGAGGCCTGAGAGTCTGTTCTTTCTTGAGATTAAGATCTTCTTTTTTCTATCCATAAGGAACTTATGTCTGTTCTTTGAATTGAATTATAGAAATATAGTCCACTCTGTACCTCTGGCACTTAGGAAATCTGCATTTCCTTGGCATCACATTGCTGTTCTCTGGAACTTTAAAAAGCCCCCTCTAGGGTTGACTAAACAAGTCCTCCACAATGTCAGAATGACCATGGGCCCTAGCTCCAGATGCATCTTGACCTTCGCATCAAAATCCTTGGAGGCTGGAGCCACTTCTGCTCTTTATGTCACTTTTCTGGCCTTGTTCCTCAAAAAGCCCATTCCTTGCTCTTACTCCATCTTTGGTTCCAGGGCTGACAGATATTAAATATTTCTTTGTATCTGTGAAGATGAACAAATAAGTCTCTTTTTCTCTTTGCATTTCTTAGGCCTCATTAAACTGATCTCCAGTCCTTCACGTACTATTTCTTGCTAACTTTCTCCCCCCTCAAAAATCCAAACTGAGGTTCCTTGCCCCATTCAAGCTGCTATAACAAATTACCACAAACTGAGTGACTTATAAACAACACAAATTTAATTCTCACAGTCTGGAGGCTGGGAAGTCCAAGGTCAAAGCAGATTCAGTTTCTGGTGAGGATTTTTTTTTCTGGCTCACAGATAGCACCTTCCCACTGTGTCCTCATGTGGTGGAAGGGGTGAGGCCTTTCTTGTGAGGACACATTCCCATTCCTGAAAAGTCTGCCCTCATGACCTCATCACCTCCCAAAGACACTACTTCCTAATACCATCACCTTAGGGGTTAAAATTTTAACATGTAAATTTCAAGAGAGAAACCAACATTCAGTCCATAGCATTGAGGAGCATTCAAATGACAGAATCCAAGCTCTGAGCCCCAAAGGCACTATGGCTGGAGATTCCAATTTCACTCTTTCTACCAACTTCTCCATAGATTTTCTCCAGTCATCATGAACTAATAGCAGTTGCTTCAGCCAACCCACAAGATCATGATAAACAACACCCTATCTCACAACTGAGAAATAAATACCACCATCACCACAAAACTCTGGGTTGCTGAGCAAAAAGAACAGAAGTTGCTTACCTATTAAGACCACATCACACCATGGATTATACAGAGCAATCAGAAGAGGAGAGGCATGGCTTCTAGAGCCTCTCTAAAAGAAAGAAGAAGAAAGAAAAGAAGAAAAAGTATGTTCTAAGTAGCTATTTCTACCAGATGGCAAAGTGAATACCTCCTCCCCGCCTCTTCCTAACACAACCAGGGAAAAAGGATCAGAGAAAATAGGTCCAAGGGGTGAGAGCGAAATGGAAATTGCCCCTTGGAATTTAAGTTAAATTCACCTCTCCAGCAGATGTTTTGATTTAAAATAGTTACCTTTTGTTCAGCTTAGCTCTCAGCTCCCAAATCTTTCTGCTTTTAATTCTTCAAGGAAGGCACCCCTGAGTACAGCGTGAGGGAGGCAGTTTAATCCAGAATTCTTGAAAACAGCTTGATATTTTCAACTAAATCCAGTAGCGGAATGTAGGCTTAGCCGGCCCCACCCAATCTCTCCCACCCAGCTCTATTTCCTTTTTCTCCAGCAAAGTTTCATTTGTTCCAAGGAAAGAAAAATGAAGAAAAAGAAAAACTGTTTACTTAAACCATTAAACTCTATCGATTCTGACCAAATTGAAGATACTTGTTACTAAGTTTGTGATGGAGAAAATGAAGGAGATTTTTATTTGACTGATTTAAAAAAATGGGAGGCTTAACTTTCCTTTATCCTGTCTAGTAAGAACTCTTAGATGATAGGCGACTTCTTGCGTAGATCAGGCACTGGATGCGTTTATTTTATTAACCAAACACACCGTAAAGCACAAGGTACTGTGCTAAAAATACAGGGCATCCCAAAAGTTGTCCGGAAAGTCTCCATGTGCAGGGAAAATGAGAAACTGTAGCTAAATGTACCTTTATTTACAAAACATTCATTGTCAACTTTTACAAAATATTCTCTATGTGTTGGTCACCTCTTTGTAAAATTTTTCCTCTGTATCTTTACTTTAGGGGTGACTTTTGGGACACTCTATAATGTAGAAGTACAAAGTGAAATATATTCCAGATATTGTCTACAAAAAGGAGCTTGTAAATGAGAAAAAGGGATAAGAGTGAAGACATGAACATCAGTTGCTGTGCCAGGCGGGACAGTGAGTGCCAGAAAGAGAAACAAGGAAAGTTCTGCGGGAACTGTGAGAGATGGGCCTCTTCTTTTCTCCAGGAAAGGCTGTCTAGAGGAAGGGGCATTTCAACAGCCCATTCAAGAGCAAAGACAGAAAGGGCTTCCCAGGCCTTTCAAGGAAGAGCTGGAACAAAAGGTGTAGTTAAGGCAAGGCTGAGGCTCACGGACGGAATGGTTTATAGATAACATCGCAGTGACCCAACAGACTCAGAGACCAAGTTTGATGAAGAATCTTGTTCTAGCTGGAAGTGAGAACAATGTAACCTAAAAACTGTACCCTCATAGTAATTAAAAAAAAAAAAAATCTTGTTCTAGAAATTTACTTTGCTTAGCTTATTTTGATTTTGCTTGGTTTCAGACTAATTCAAGTAATGTCCACATATATTGGTGAAACCCCTGTGCTTGCAACTTATCCCAAATTTCATACATTAAATTGTGAAATCAATCTTGCTTGCTCTCTCTCTTCCATCTCTCTTCCTTTCTCTCTCTCTCTCATACAGCACATACATGTGTGCGCACACACACACACACACAAATATTTTCTGATGGAAAAGAATAAGATAAATATTTAAAACCAACTCTGTAGAAGTAAGACCTCTGGCTTTCTCCGTTAAATAACTGACTTGTGTTTGAAGCTGCATCCTAATCCCATTTGGAAGTAGTCCCTGGTTTTGCTTTCTGGGAATGAAGTCAAAAGATTTCAGGACTGAGGCTGGGAGCCGTGATTCATGCTTGTAATCCTAGCACTCTGGGAGGCCAAGCCAGGTGGATTGCTTGAGCTCGGGAATTCAAGACCATCCTGAGCAAGAGACAATATCTCTAAAAACAGTCGAGCGTTGTGGCGTGTGCCTGTGGTCCCAGCTACTTGGGAGGCTGAGGCAAGTAGATAGCTTGAGCCCAAGAGTTTGAAGTTGCTGTGAGCTATGGCACCACAGCACTCTACCAAGAGTGACAAAGCAAAACTGGGTCTCAAAAAAATAAAAACTTTCTCAGCCACTTTCCTTTCCCTAGAAAAGTGATAGTTCTAACATCATCTATTGTTAGAACCTCTTCAAGTTGACCACCCAAGGGACTGTAACAAACTGGTCAACACACAGAGGTGGTCAACATAAGGAACTAGGTCTATTGTACTGATGTATACATATGGGACATGTCTGGTCTATGAAAATTTGGGCAACTTAAGGAGGGAGGGAAGTAGTCAGCTACGGAGGTTCTCCTGTATTTCTCATTACTTTCAGGTTCAACAAGCTGCTGCTAGAGAAAGTTTCCCATTGGCCAAGGACTTAAGCATGGGGTCTTGTTACTGTATCTCCTCCCCTTGACCTTCCACTCAGCAAGGGCTGTTCAGGAAAAGAGGGGTCCATTGTTTCCTAGGCCCTAACACAACCCTCTTATTTTAAAAATGATAGCAAACATCTGACCCGATGGGCTATTTTTTGTTGAATCCATCAGAGGACTTCAGCGAAGAAATAAACCAACTGATAAAGGATCGTGTAAAAATAGATCTCAACTTTATGGATGTTAATTGTTCTGCCCAGGGGAATAAGTAATTTCTGCCATGCCATTGTGCAAATAAATTAGATTTAAGTTCTGTGTTTATGAGAAACTCCATGAATACAGTGACGTAAATCTCAAAAGGAAAATTCAACAAAAGTGAATAGAAATTAGTCTACAGCACTGTCACAGATTATATTAGGATGCGGGGATTTTAATAACCATGAAAACTTTCCTGATCAGTTCCAAGCTAATTAATTTTCCAGCACATGTCGCTGTTTCTTGTCTATTGATGAAACGCTGAATTGAGTCATGGCACAAACAGAGAACATCTCCATTTAGAAAGAGATTGCTACCAAACAGCAAGATCGCTTTACCAGGCATCGTAGGAGAGACGCTAAGCATTTGCTGAGCTCTTGGAAAAGGGAATTAACTCCAATCACTACCCTCTCAGATTTGCGCAGGATTGTGAAGAGCTGAAAAACTTCAAAGTATAAGAAAACTGTGGCTCAATTTTAGAAATATGAAGCATTTGGAGTAACTAATTTGGCCAAATATTTATGTTTTCTTACATAGTTGAACTGCTTATCAGACCTTCAGGAATTCTTTGTTTTTCATTTTTGTGCTTTTATTTCCTTTCCTATCTTCTCCTCCCCTTGCTAGAAGCAAAACACCCTCTGGCAATAAAAGTTGAAGATGCTTCTCCCAGAGGAACCCAGCCAAGGTCAAGGGAGCTGAAACCCATTCCCTGCCAACTGCACTCAAAGCCGCAATCTTCCCCTCCCCCGCCAGCTCTCTTCTGTGCAGTGCTGGGAAATGTAGAATTCCCTAAGGCCTCCCAGGAGAGAAACAAACTTTTTTTCCCCATGAGCCTACCAACCCTTCTGGAGAGATCTTATATTGACTTTTAAAGGCTACAGTAAAGGGCTGACTTGTGTGTCATCACAAACCTGGGCAGGGAGGCTTCCCAAGAGCTTCCAGAGCCAGAGGATGCATATTTTTCCTCTCTTTGTATGACCAACACTCATTACCCTTTAATGCCTAGTCCCCATGACCTCTCTCCAGACCTAACCTTAAAGAAATAGAGTACACTGCTTGGAGAGATGATGCCAATTTATAAGAAAGAAGAGTAAGTTACATACTGCTTCCTTCTGGTTTTCGGCAGAGACAGGGCTGAGGGAGGCATTTGGACAGCCTCTGCTGGAGATGATACTCAGATGGTGGGTATCCGTGAAAAGGGAAGGGGGACCACTACCTTTCCTTTCATCTCCAGGCTGACCTCTGCTCTCAGGGTGGCCTGCAATGACAAGTTCTGAATTTCCTATTAGTTTCTTCACCTTCCAGCCCTGGGGACTACTGGACCACACCAGAGATCCCAAGTGGGTCCCAACCAGCCCCTGCTTGGCAGAGCCCTACTGCTCCCAAGCTTCACAGCCCACAGGGATTCAAGTCCATTCCAAGACATTCCACAGTTGGGAGGCTGGGAGCCTGGAATGTCTGGAGCCCACGGATGGAAGGTGTCCCAGCATGCTTCCCCATCTCCATTACATTTCCCCAAAGATCTCAAAGCACTCCCCAAGGGTGATCTCATTGTCTAAGAGATGTTTATTTCTACTTCCATCCCTACTGTTAAGAATGACCTTCTTTTGCATGAATGTTACTTTGAGTTCTTTCACGTAGCCTATCTCACGATAGGAACATCATGTTGGGAACCAAGAGCTCCCCTACTACTCTCACCCATTGGTATCAGATAAACTCCTTTCCAGCACACAGACTTTTGACATTTAGCAATGAGGCAGTGAGGAAATGATTGTTTCAGTTCACCCTTTGAACGAGAAATATGTAATGTGGGGCTGAGACATGTATCACAAATTTATGTGCACATGTACGTATGTGTGCGTGTGTGGTGTGTGTGCGTGGGGATGGGCATCTCCTAGTGTTAGTGCTAATGTGGTCTCCAGGGCTCCCATTTCCTTATCTGTGAAATGAGATAACGCCCCCAACATACCAAGTTCTTGTGATCTTGCTGTAGTGCCTGGAACATAACAGACAGTTAAGAAATGTTTGTTGGATAAATATAGAGGTGGATGAATAAATACAAACTTTCTGGGCTTGTTACATTATCTCTGAACTTCCTGTGTTTAATTCAAAAGGCCATGAGGAGGATTAAAGGACATCAAGTTTCTTTTATTAAAAATGTTTTTGAGTATATAACCATAAAAATATCAGATCATTATTAGTTATGTGGCTACTAGTTTAGACACCCAGGTGTGTCAAAACCTGATATGTACATATCTCTTCTTATATACAAGGGGCACTAGACAAGCTCCCTGTGCTAGTCTGGGATAACTCTGCCCCTCTGTGCTTCTTTCTGTAACTTGGTTTCTGTGTGTTTCTTGCTCCATCCCCATGACAATTATTGAATAAGAATTGAGCGCTTGAGATTAGAGAGTTTCAGTGCTTGATTAAACAGGTAATCTATGGGTTAAGAGTACCAGTCTTAGAGTCAAATGGCCTTGTTTCGGTATCCTAACTCCACAATTAACTAAGGTATTTAACTTCACTAGCCTTAGCTCATTCATAAATGGAACATTGATAGAATGCAGAGGATTGCTGCGAAGGTTGAATAAGATATACATGTAAAGTACTTAGATAAGTGCCTTGTACTTGGTAAGAACCAAATAAAGCCTACCTATAACCATTGTTGGTGGTGTTAGTATTATTATCCCTTTGCTAATGGAGCTTGCAGTCTAGTGGAGAAGGCAGACTGAAGTACAAAGCTGGTGGAGTGGCACAGCACTGACAAGGTCACCAGCAGTATGCATTGCATGCAGAAACAAGGGACATCATTATTCCCAATCCTCATCACCTCCTCTCTGTATCTCTAGTTTGTCACTGTTCCAACATACACAGAATTTAAAAATAATACCCTAGATTCTATCTGAGGGGCGCAGAGCCTACTGCTTCTCACGATCATCGCACAATGCTTCCATTAATGCAGTCTAAGGTTGTGGAACTGTATCACACTGTTGGCTCAAATTGAGTTTTTGGTCAAATAAGACCCCCCAGGGCCTTTTCACATCAACTGCTGCCAAGTTACATGTTCTCCATCCTCTATTCCTACCATTCTTTTTTTGGACCTAAAAACAAGACTTTGCATTTATCCTTATAACATTTTATGTTGTTGGTTTTGGCCCAGCATCGCAACATGTCAAGATAATTTTGAATCTTGATTCTGTCAACTATCTTATATCTTATTTATGTCCCCTCCAGACTTGTGTTGTAGCACATTTGATCAGCATATCTACTCCATCCTCCTTTAAGACACTGACACAAATGTTGGCCAAAAAGAGGCTCAAAGAATAGCCTAACAGTTCAATTGCAGATCCCTCTGCATGCTTACATGCTTACGTGTGTAATCATTTTGTTATGATTGTTTAGGCAGTTTTGAGTTCATTGAGTGGTACCCCATTTCACTCTATTCCAAATGTCTTGTTAATGTTTTGCTGATATCAAGATATACTGGATCCGTGACATTGTTGGATATTAATTTATTTTAAATTTTCTTAGAGTGCTGGTGTCATCTTTAAAGTTTATAAGAATATCAATTTCTACATCCAGGTTATCAATACAGAACTTAGGGAACGTCATTTAACAGATGACTTAAGGATAAAATGGGCCATTTGATCATCACTCTTGAAATCCCATTTTAGGCTTAACTTGAAGGTACATTTGTTAGGGTATTGATCTGCTTTCATGAAGAGTCTTTCAAATCTCAGAGGCTTAAGGCAATAGAGGTTATTCCTCACCCACATAAAGTCACAGGTCAATTTCCTGATTGACAGGCTGCCTTGCATGCATTATCCAAGAATTCCAATTGCTTTTATTTTGTGGTTTCACTCTCCCCATGGTCCTTTCAGTTCTATGAATTCAGAAATTAATGGAGAAAAAAGAGAGATGATGGCATGTGAAATGTTCTTGTGGTCCACGCCTGGAGGGAATACATATCAGTCACATGACTGACCCTGAATTGCACAAGAGGCTGGGAAATGTACTTAATTTATGTGCCTAGCAAAAAGAAAAAGTGTATAGCAAGCTTAGCTCAAAAACAGACAGTGAACATAATTTAGGTGGAACCCAAATGCTATTTCAGGTCACACATGGGTAGTAAATCTAATAGTAGAAAGGTTTGACAGATCGTAAGTTATAAGATCTAGAGGCTAGGCACAGTGGCTCATGCCTATAATCCTAGCATTCTAAGAGGCTGAGGCAGGTGGATTGCCTGAGCTCAGGAGTTTAAGACAAACCTGATCAAGAGAAAGACTCCATCTCTAAAAATAGCCAAGCAGGTGCCTGTAGTCCCAGCTACTTGGGAGGCTGAAGGAAGAGGATCATTTTAGCCCAAGGAGGGTGACAAAGTGAGACTCTGTCTCAAAAAAAAAAAAAAAAAAAGTAGACGTTATAAGACCTGGGTTCTAATTGGGTAAATGTAGCCTTGAATAATTCATAGAACTGTAAGACTGCTAGGTCTGTGAAAGTGATATCTTGGTCATTTTGTCTGATGCTGTCTCCCTAGCCCTAGCCTGATATTTGGCACATAGTTGGTATAATAAACATTTGTTCAGTTGTTGACTGATTAAAGAATAGCCTTTCTGCATTTATTTCCTTTTCTCCAATTTTTTTTTATCTATCTTAGAGATTATTGTAAAGATTAAATGACATCATAGTTATAAAAATGCCTGGAAAACTAAAAGTCATATAAAAGATACGGAATATAGTTGCCACTCATAGTACGACTTCGTTTGTGCTCATTTGAATCGCATTCTATTGATTGATCTCTTCCACATAGGTTTTGCTTCTTGTACACTGTAGAAAATAGACAAGCTCCAAAAACCACTCAAGGTAAAGCTCTGCAACACTTAACACTGTTTCCATGACTTGAAGTCCAGTCATAATGCTCTCTTCAAAATTAAATTTAAGAAGAAGGCATTGAGTACCCATTGATGTCAGGATATGGGCTAAGATTTGGCATAATATATGAATTCATAAAACTCATCCTAAAATAGATTAAAAAACACTGGTCCTATAGCTGGGAATCCATCTGGCAGTTTTCTATGCCAGAGTACTTGCTTAATTTGTTAATAAGAATGTTTAACAGAGAACAAAATCTTCACTGAAACTCATAGAAAATATATTTAATAGGAGGCCAGTTTATAGATGACCGCAAATACAAGGACAGGGAATTTAGACTGTATTCTATAGGCAACGTGTGGGCCATTAACAGTTGTTAAGCCAGGATGGCAAAGTTGTTGGTGTTCTAGAAAGATCCATCTGAGAGATGATATCTCAGACTATAGGGAGGAAGTCGTGAGAGAGGATGATAGCAAAAGTCTTGGCCTAAAGTCACAAGGTCTTCATCTGAAAGTGTGGGGAAGAAAAAACAACACACCGATGAAAGGACTTTTAGCTCTGTTAATGACAGGTGGACACAACTGGAAAATTCTCCCTTCAGGCTTGCCTTGGGTGGTAAGATAAAATATAATGAACAATCTTTTCAAAACAAAACTAAAAAAGAAGAGGAAATCACAGGAAGAGAAAGAAAGAAACCAAAGAAGTTAGCACACGAACTGATGATCCGTTTGTCCTCAAAATTGGAGTCACAGATCTTCATAACCCACAGAATGCAGATTTTGATGACCACATAGATAAAACCTTGAGCTTGCACAATAGGACAGTGGAAATGAGACTCCCCCATGAAGTCAAGACCCTTATAGGCTGGAACCATCAAGGAGAATATAAACCAGAAAAAAAAAAAATTCTTCAATCAGCACAGCCAAGATGACACAGAAACACATTTGTCTCTCTTTGTGGAAGAAAAGTCTATTCTGAGACTTTGAAAACCTGGGCCTGCTCTACATATGAATTTGGTTTTTAAAATTACCCTATTGGAATGGTCCAGAAACTTCCAAGCCAAGAAATTAATGTAAAAACTGGTCCCTGGCTAATAATAGTTTGAAGTGGCTGGCAGAAGCAATTACAAAAACACTCTAGAGAGACATTCCACAACACAGAATGCAAGGTACTTTCACAGGAACAAGCAAACCCCACACAAAATGAGCTCACAATAAAAGAAATCACAAAACACTGAAGGAAACAATCCATCATGGGCCACAGTCAGCAGATAAAACCAGCTCCGCCTCCCACCTCCCAAGGAATCGAAGTACTCTAACAATAATGGGAAAAAGAATATAAAATTGGTATATTTATAATGATTAAAACATTAGAGAAGGAAAGAAATGCACAAGAAAAACAAAACCATGATGTGTTTTTTTAAAGAACCAAATAGAAAATTCTAGAAATAAAATGCATAGTTATTTAAAATAAAAACTGCATGAATGGACTAAACAGTAGATCAGACATATGGAAAAGGGAATTAGTGATGAGAAGAACAAGCTAAAGCAACATAAGTGAATGTAACCCAAGAAATAAAAGGTGAAAAATTCAAAAAAGAAGTTAAGATAGAAAAGACAGCATGATAAGGTCTAATTAATTCTAAAAGTTTCTGGCAATAAAGGGAAAAGCATGGAGCTGAGGCAATATTAGTAAAGGTAATGAACAGAAATTTCAGATTGGATGAAAAACATGACTTCTCTCAGGGAAGAGGCACAATGGCTCTGAATAGCATCTATAGAAATTTGTCAAGGACCATCCTCTTTGTGATGTACCTGCATCAAGCACTAACAGTCCTGGTTCTCTGGGGACATAAGAGCATCTTGACATAGTTATCATTGGCCAAATCAGATGCCATTGCCAGATGACATATTATTTTGCTTTGCTCTTTAAGGGATGGAGTGAGGTCCTCATTTTGTGTATCTGTGAGAAAACACATGATTTTTCTTTGGCATCTCTGAGGCATAAAAGCAAAAGGAGGGATCCTGTGGCTCAGAGGCCGCATCTTGCTGAAGGTCAGTCTGGGCGTAAGTGGAGTGTGGAGCAACATGAGCAGGTGGGGGAGCTGAGGGTGCACATTTAGGTGTGCACAGTTTTCTAGAGCTCTATACTCTGACGGAGGCACATACACAAAGAGATTTAAGTAGACTCTCACTGACCTTAAGCCTCCATTATGAGACTTTGGTTTTTTTTTTTTTTTTGAGACAGAGTCATCTATGTTGCGCTGTGGCATCACAACTCACAGCAACCTCAAACTCTTGGGCTTATGTGATTCTCTTGCCTCAGCCTCCCAAGTAGCTGGGACTACTGGCACCCACCACAATGCTCAGCTAATTTTTTTGTTGCAGCTGTCTTTGTTGTTTAGCTGGCCCCAGCCAGGTTTGAAGCTGCCTGCCTCTGAGTATGTGGCTGGTGCTGTAACCACTGTGCTACGGGTACCAAGCCATCATGAGATTTTTCAACTTGTCCATGTATCATATTCAGTTACCATACATGTACCACTTTTTTAATTTCTTACCTTCCCATTTCTCATAGGAGGCACTGTGTGCAGGAAGCACCGAGGCCACAGAACTGAAAAAGATACACCACCATGGCTGGTCACTCCTCTCCACTCTTGGTTGTTAGGTATGAGTACCTCTTATAGATTTCTGGTCAATGTCTTGGTGGATTTTTTCCTTTTTAATAGTAATGTCATTACCCAGAGGGGGCTCATCAATGTCCCCAAGATATTTCTCCATGGGATACTTTTCGAGGATTCTGTCAAGTCTCTCATGCTGTGTATCCCACAGGTGCGCTTGAGAGTTACAGATCTCTACCTCCTGTTTAATCCCAGGTAGCCATAAAGGTTCCAATTTCCACTTTACAATCCTCCATTACAATAAGACAAAGTGTAAATCAAGTCCCAGGAGTGATTCTAGAAACCTCATAGCACTTGGGATAGATGGGTAATTTTATTTCTACTCAGAACAAGTTCCACCTAGAACAGGGTGGAACACAGTGGTGGGAAGGGAAGAAAAGACAGAGGGAAAGAACATACCATTCCTTAGGAATGTCTGTTATCCAAGTAAGTACACTGTGTGATACACACACACTCACCAGAGTGTATGCATACATGGTATCACCAGCCAAGTTTAAGTTTCAAGGTTTACATCAATATTTCACCCATCAGAACTCACTTATTCAAATATACTGAATGGTGTTTGTTAATGTGTAGTTGAGTTTTTCCATCATGACCCCTCAATGTGTCTAAATTTTGTATCCTGTGCTGTGAAGAGGTGCTGTGTTAATCCAAGGCACTTCAAAGAGACCCGCCAGTGCTACATCCACTTGACACCACGTAGCTTAAGGAAAATGGAAAACAACAAATCTCAAACACTACTTTTCTGCATATCCAGGTGGCTGGCATTCTATAAAGAGACTTGGTGGTACACTCTTGAGAAACAAAATGAACACATTTCCTCGTGAATGTTGCAAAGAAATAAAAATCTGGTAGCTTTACTGTATTAGGAAATAACTCTTCATAGGAAACACTGTTTTGCTTTGGTCACCTTTGGGTACTCAGAGAAATTAGAAGTGTGCCTGTTTCCTCCATGAACCTCTCCTCATGCTATAGAGGCTCAAGAATAATTTATTCTCCTGTGGGATGACCGGCTCTGCCCAGGGAAGGCTCTGGTAATGTCACTGCTGCATATTAGCAGCCTTTTGAAGTTTAATGTAGTTAAGAGAAAAACTTGATATAATTTGTGCTATGCATATTTATGTTATTATAATGTAGTAAAATTATAATACACAAATTATGTAAATCAAATGCTAAATAATTATTGCATAATGACTTATATGTAATTATTATGACATTTTATAATTTAGTATTATTTAGCAGACATTATTAACCACATCCAATATGTATATTGCTGCAGGGGGATAAAAAGATGTGCAAAATATAGTCCCTGGCATAAAGAAATCTGTAATTTTGTCAGAGGACTTGGAGGGTGAAGGAATACTTCTGTGGGTCTCTAGAAGGAGATGTTATTTTTCTTGAGCACCTCTGGGTCCTTGCTCCATTTTTTACTCATCCATGCAGAGAAGTGAGTCACCCAGATGAAACTTTTGGGAGAGGAACAGATGGGGATGAGTTGCTGAACCTCCTCCTCACCCTCCTTTGCTCTTGGGTGCCCGGCCTTCCATGTATTAGGAAGCCTATTATTGCAGCATGACAAAGCCCCTGTCTTCAGAACCAGTTTTATCAATAATAAAGTGTTGGTGTTTTGAGCTTATCTTGCGGCTCCTATCTTTCTCCCTATTGGTTTAGAACACAGGTGAAGAGGAGAAGGGTATAATTTCTTGGTGCCCCTGCGAGCCCCACAGGGATGAGATGGGTAACAGGCAATTATAACACAAAGCATTCTGTGATCAGAGCAGGGTGAGTTCCAAAATGCCAGGAGATCATCCCCCAAAGAGAGCTTACTGTGTCAAGAGATCTGCAGACAAGCACTATCAGAGGGCACATCTAAATTTAGTTATTGATTAAGTGAATTCAAGTTACAGGTTTTTTGTTACTTACCATTGTCAGATGTAAAAATATAGTAAGTGATTTGGTGGTGGAGACTGAAGTAAATAGCTGACGGGAAAAACAAAATCTCTTCAGAAAGAAAATTGAAGAAGTGGTTTTGGAGCAGAGGAAGAGGGCCCGAGTTAGTCTGTCCCAGCTGCTATGACAAAATGCCACAGATTGGGTAATTTATAAACAACGTGAATTTATTACCCACAGTTCTGGAGGCTGTGAAGTCGAAGTTCAAGGCCCCAGAACATTCAGTGTGTGGTGAGGGCCTGTTCCTCATAGATGCTGACTTTCATATGTCCTCACATGGTAGAAGGGCAGACAGGCTCCTGCAAGCCTCTTTTATAAGGGCACTAATCTCATTCATGAGGGTTCTGTCCTCGGGGTGACTTAATTACATCCCCAAGGACCCTGCCTCTTAATACTATTACATTTGGGATTAAATTTCAACATATAAATTTGGGGGCAGAGACACAAACATTCAGATGGCTCTAGAACCCTAAATGATTGTGCAAGCTTTAGGCATTGGGTGACATTGAAAATATTTGAGTAGGAAAATGACCAGCTTAGGTGTGCTTCAAGAAGACCCATATGGCAGGAATGTGTCAGGTAGGAGCTGTAGCTCAGTAGGATAAGACTGCAAGCAGAGAGACTTGTTAGAACACCATCGCAGTAAATAAGATGGAAGGAAGGATGGAAGGAAGTCAGATCATGAACTAGAGGGGTGTCAATGGGCATAAAAAAGAAAAGAACAAACAAAAAAGATATATGTTTTCAACAAAACTGACAGGACTTGACTACCAATCAGAGTAGCTGTGGGGCAAAAAAAAAAGGGGGGGAGAATTTAATTGTTTTGGGCTGATACCATTAGAAAGATTTTGATTAATAGAAATTGGGAAAAACAAGTATTCAGGATGTTAAAAGAGGAATTTAGTCTTGAACCCATTAAGATGAACACACTGGTGGAGCACAGGGGTGGAAATGTCCAGCAGGGCATTGGTAAAGCCAAACTGGAAAGAGGAGATTTCGGAAATGAGTCACAAAGATTGAAAAATTCAAGCCATGAGTGAGTTTAATAAGAGGGCATATAGAAGAGAGGATGAAGAAAAAAGGTCAAAGGCAAATTCTCAGGAAAAATTTAGGTTTGCAGCTGGAAAAGAGGAGGCAGAGGAGGAGACAGGGCTAAAGGGGACTAAGAAAAGCACATTATCAGGGATGCCGAAGGAGGTGAGACTAGCAAGGGGGCATGATCAGAAGTGCAGGAACAGGGTTAATCACATAAATCAATCAAGCAAAAGGGAAATAACATAGTGCCTTCAGTAACTGGCTGATCGCTGACCTTTAATAAAATTATTATGAAGCAATACGAGCTGAAGCCAGATTGCAAGGATTAAGGAGGGTGTGGGTGGTATCAGAAAGGAAGCAGATGACAAGATGAATTTTTAAAGACATTTTTAAAAGATGATGAAGAGAGGGAGAGTGAGGAAATTTGCTTTAGGGAGAGCAGCACACTGGGAGTAACGTGTTTTAATGTGCTTGTTTGTTTTAGTTGGTTGGCTGGTATTGGATAGGAGAAACTGGAGCAGGATTCCAGTGGAGCAAGATTCAGTGGTAGCACTAAGGGGGGAGAGGCGGAGCGACAGAGAGAGAGCCTGGGAGGCTGATAGAGCAAAACTTTAGGGCAACTGAAGGAGCTCCAATCGGGAGATCATAGGGAGGAAGATGCTCTGACAGGGGCAGGGAGAGTCAGGAGAGGCAATGCCAGAAACACAAAGTCCAGGAATGGAATAAGGGAAAAAAAGGAAGAAAGGAGGTAGACCAGATGCTATAGGTGGCAGTGGCTGGGCAGAGGGCCAGGGCAGGTGGGGGTTGGGAGAGTAGTTTTCCTCTGGGCCGGCATAGTCTAAATCTGGAAGTCTCCCCACCCGCCCCCACACAAATGCCAGCCTGTATGACTCATGAGAGCCAAAAGTCTATTTTAATCTTAAAGCTACCTTCTATGTTGCTATTTTATAACTTCTGTTGTTCCTAATTATGGTATGAACCAGTAAAATAAAAATATTTTAATTTTTTTATTTAAAAAAGATGAATAAGGCTGAAAACAATAAATAGGCTGATCCATCTTGCTAGTTTTTGTGTTTCTTCAAAGAACAGGATGGCAGCTGGAAGACGCTTTTGAGATAGAATGTTATCAGTGTAAGTGCCGTTGGTCTGGGAAGCTTCAACCAGAGGGTGGTGCTTGTGTTACTCTTTGTAAAGCCTCCTTCTGCAGACAGCCCCTGTTTCTAATGAGATGACAAAGGGACTGGGAAGTTGGAGTCATTGCATGAAGGGTTTGGCAGAAGCCTTCCTGGTTTTGTCCACCATTACCTGGTAAAGAGGAAGGGTTTTTTGGTGTTTTCTTGTTTCTTTTACTTCTCTTTACTTACCCTTTAATGTTTCCAGGTGTTTGATTTATATTTAGAGCCAGACACTATGGATATTGTGAGAAAGAGAGAGGGGGGAAGAGGGAGGAAGACAGAGAATGAATGAGGACGGGCTGGAATCCTGGTTTAGATTCAGGCCTCTTCTGTGAATGGGGCAGATCCCCAGAACTAAAGCTCGTGATTCCTTTAGATCTAATGCATTTCCCAGGACAGCAGCTGCAGTCTCATAACTTCTGCTCTCTCATCTGTTACACTTCTGCTTATATGGTGCTCTGTGAACTCCTCTCTCCTGGGAAAGGAGTCTGGGGCTCAGAGTCCACAGAACCTGCCGTCCGGGGGCCTGCAACTCCTGTCTGACTCCAGCCACAGGCCTAGATTTGGCACCAGCAGCTTTCATTTTCTTTTACTAGGAGCATGTCTCACTGTTGCACTTAGTGCTAACTTTGCTTCCAATAGGCAGCAAATATTTCCCCACACTTCCCCAAGCATCGTTCAGATTCTTCTCCTATGCCTTAGCTCTTAGATCTCAAGGTGGCAGAAGGAATCTGCTGGTTTTAATAGGAAAGAAAGTCATTGATAACTTCTTCCACAGGCTGCATCCTAAAGGTTGAGTCAACCTGCCCAGGAGGGCTGAGGTTCACTAGGTAGGAAGAAGGGAGACCCTTGGCCGGGAGGGCTGTATCATATCAGCCATCTCAATTGTCCTGGAGTATCCCCTCTCAGGGAGAGTTCTCACCTGAACTTGGGCCGCACTCCCTGAGCTGTGGGTCATACTCATCTCTCTTTTGTCTGCGCTTACCTGCCCCATGCCCTGTGTCACCACTCTCCTAGATGAGAGGCAGCGAAGTACAGAGGTGGATGTTGGAGATGACCTCTAGGACTTTGAACCCCAGCTCTGCCATTTATTGGCTGGGAGGACTGATGTGAGTCATTTGACTTCTCTGTGCTTCATTTTCCTTATCCACAGAAATGTAGCATCACTGGCTATGGTAGGACTTTGTGAGGCATAATGAGTTAAATGGTGCATAGAACACCCGGTAGTGCCAAAAAGTGGTGGTATTACTTTCAGACCTCCCCAAAGGTGTTAAAAGTGACATGTTTGTTATGTGTTGTCCCTCCTGTGACTTTTGCATTTTAATCAGAGCTTGGTGGAAAGGGTCAATGAAATTACTCTCAAAGAATAGAACTACAGGAATAGGGACAGCCTAGAGGTCTTCCCATCACTCTGAAATCATACTAATGCAGCTGTCAAAAATGCTGATCTTCCCGTCTGATATTCTCTGATCTAATGTTTCCTTTGAATCAAGGAGAATGGAGGTGGCTGCTTAACAATCATTACAGATCAGAGATTTAATTCATCCAGGAAGCAAGTTGGTTGGGGCTAAAATAGGTTTGACGTCATTCTCTGTGCTGAACATCACAGCACAAAGGAACTAACTGCCGTTCTCTTTTTAGATTTGACTTTTCCCTCATCCTGGATACACAGAAAACAGATTGGTAGCCAATAGGATGTCCATAAAGTAACTGCTGTTAACAAAGAAATTCATCCAAAATAGGAAGGTAACAAACCAGAATTTGATGATTTACTTCCTAATGGTCACTCAAAAATATTAAATATTTCTTTCTTTCTTTTTTTGCAGTTTTTGGCCAGGGCTGGGCTTGAACCCACCACCTCCAGCATATGGAGTCTGGAGTCAGCACCCTACTCCTTTGAGCCACAGGTGCCACCCAATATTAAATATTTCTGACTAAACTTTATCTATTTTTATTTTTTGAGACTGAGCCTCATTCTGTCACCCTGGGTAGAGTGCTGTGGCATCATCACAGCTCACAGCAATCTCAATCTCTTGGGCTCAAGTGATCCTCCTGTGTTAGCCTCTCAAGTAGCTGGGACTACGGGCACCCACCACAATGTCTGGCTAATTTTTCTATTTTTGGTAAAGACAGGGTCTCACTGTCTTGCTCAAGCTGGTCTCAAACTCCTGAACTCAAGCAATCTGCCCACCTCAGCCTTCCTGAGTACTAGGATTATAGGCATGAGCCACCATACCTGGCCCCAAGACCCGTTCTCTCAATGACCTACTTGAACTCTAGACTTGGCTAACTGATCACTAAAATCTATTCATTAGGAATGTTAAATACAATTTATGGGTGGCCATTGATTCAGACTGAGCTCCTGCACTAGGCCCAAACAGACCAACCCAAAGTGGAGTCACTCGTGCTAAGGTTCCATATCACCAGACAGAAACCTAAGCTGTTTACCGATAAAATCTGATCTGAGAATCAGGAGAGAGAGATGATGGCCAAATTCCCAGATAAGCCAGTTTTCTAAAAACAAAAAAACCAGGAGATTTACAGCATCTAATCAAAGGGGCTCAGTCAACCTGACCTGGCATGACAAGGATGGTGCCTCGGCTTCCACCCATACAAGGCAAGTTGCTAGAAGTAACCTGATGTTGACCAATCTGCTTTTTGGCACCATGTTGTTGCCTTGTTGCTGCGCAAGCTATCTCATGAAAATGTCCGGTTCCACCATATCAGGAGGAGCTCTTGTCTATTTTGTACACTGGGTGCTGCCTGGTTTATGAATCACTAACAAAAGCCAATTCACTGCATACAACTCAATTTGTTGAAATTTTGTTCTTTGACAGGAATCAAAAGCAGTGACAGTTCTGAGTGCCATAAGATGGTCCAGAAGAGCAGAAGATCATTGCAGATACTATGGTTGCTCATTTGCTCTGCGTGCATCTCTCACTGACATTGGTAGAATCTGACCCCAGAGAATGGATCTTTGTCAATTATTACTACGGTTACTATTACAACTATGCAAATTCTGCACCCTTCCTCCAGTTTCAAGATTTCTCTTCCTACAAGTCTTGATGAGAGAAAGAACTTGTTTCCCATTGTAGAAGCTAAAAGTTCACTTTCCCAGCCTCCCTTACAGTCAGGGCTCAAAATAAACTGAGTGCTGCTGGGCCTATGCACCCCTTCTAACCTTTTGCTGGTGGTGCAAAGAAGTGGAGAGAAGGAGCATCATTTCTGGCAGTTGGCGGCAGCAGTGTCAAAGCTTTGGACTTTCCAGTGGCAGCAGCTATTAAAGAGCACCAGCTGCAGGTGTGACTGGTGACATCAGAGGACAAGCTGTGATGTCTAGCATTGTCCTCACCAGGTGGGCTCTGGAGCAAGATTTTTTGCTTTGGCCTTGACTACTGCCAGGCCTCATTTGTTCTTGCTCAATTTCTAAACCTCATTCCAGTCTGTGACATATACAATATCCTTATTGTAAATTCTTTTTCTGCTTAAATCAACCACATCTGTGTTAGTTATTTTACCTGTAAAACCTGAATTAATACAACTGGTGAAACAAGTTTTTTTTAACCAAGGTGGCTGGGGCAGCTAGCTATCTGCCAACATTCTCCTTTTTATGCATTAGTCATGGAATTCTGGATTTTAGTTGTATCTCTGGCAGCATCCAAGTTCTACTCTTAAAAAGAATAGGTATAGGCTAATTCTATCATCTGTATCTTTTGGGGGTCAGTTTCAGTTGATTTTTTCTTATCATGTGTTATATTTTCTAGCATTTTTGCATGCCTAATAATTTTTGGTTGGATGTTAAACATTATAAGTTTTACCTTGCTAGGTGCTGAATAACTTTATGCTCCTATAAATATTCTTGAGTGTTAATATGAAATTAGGTTAAGTTGCTTAGTATATTAATGTTCTAATGCTAAGTTTTATAAAAACTTAGCTTAAAATAATAGGCCAGGCCTAGTGGCCCACACTTATAATCCTACCACTTGGAAGGTTGAAGCAGGGGGATTACTTGAGGTCAGAAGTTTGAAATCAGCTTGGGTGACATAGTAAGATTCTGTCTCTACAATAATAATAAATAAAAGAAATAAAACAAATTTTAAAAACCATAGAAATTTATTCATTTAAAGAGGATTTTCTCCTCTGTGTGAATCAAATCTCCTTTTATCTCCCTCTTAATACATGTATGACACTTGTGATAACATTAAGGACCCAGCTAGATAATCCAGGAGGTGCTCCTCATCTCAAGACCTTTAAGGTAATTACACTCGCAAAGACTCTTTTTTTCAATTAAGGTAACGTTTGTAGGTTCCAGGGATTAAACTTTGAGATCTTTGAACCATCATTCAGCCCATTGCACTTCAGTATAATTTGATCCTTTTGGATCTTGGGGAGGACCAGACCACTGAAGAATGACATTTGTCAAGAACCAACTGTTACAAACAGGAGCACTGCAGACTCAAGTGGTGATGTTGACACGTGTGCTATACATGGTTGGGAAACTGAGGAATACCTGGATCCTTCCCTAAATAACTCAATCTTGCAAACTCCTCTGAGAGAGATATGCATATAAATTATGATCTGGACCAAGTAACACTTTGTTCTCAGCAAGATTTGGATCCCACATGCAACATAGAATCCAGGGAGCTAGGCTGAACCTGTGGAGGCCTCCTTTTCATTCCATGGAAAAGAAGCCAACTTCCGTGTCAAGGTCCAAAAATATAGGATCAAAGAAAAGTTCCACCTCAAAGACTTGCTTCGAGGCCTTGAGCGGAGCAAGCCTAGGCTGTCCACATGTCTCAGGGAAGGGCTGAGGCCCTGGAAAACAGTCTGAGGAGTGAAAGAGATGACAGGTCTTCACAGCTTTCAGGAGCAAGCCCTGGACCACCTAACCATGTCATTCTCAGAAATGGACTAGAAAGGAAGTTGACAGTACCCAGCTCTTGACTCCCTAGTCACAGGGAGTAGATTGAAACTTTTTTGTTTATTTTTTTGAGACAGCATCTCAAACTGCTGCCTTGGGTAGAGTGCTCTGGTGTCATAGCTTACAGCAACCTCCAACTTGGGCTCAAGCAATCCTCTTGCTTCAATTTTTCTATTTTTAGTAGAAATGAGGTCTTGCTTTAGCTCAGGCTGGTCTTGAACCTGTGAGCTCAAGCAACCCACCTGCCTCGGCCTCCCAGGGTGCTAGGATTATAGACATGAGCCACTGTGCTGGCCTAGACTGAAGATTTGTGGGGAGAGAGAGGAGGAAGCAGATGCCACACCCCTTGTTGGGCATAGGACCTTTATCTCAGCACACTGCTCTGCCCTGGGGGTATGCCAGAGCTGTTAAATGTCCTTGAAGTCACCCAACCACAGCAGAGTAGGGAAGAGGGAGGTGGAAAGGAGGAAGGGGTGCTGAGCTCCCCTGAAGGCCAAAGCCAACCACAGGCTGGAAAACGGATTGTTAACCCTCCTCTGAGGGGGTCTGACAGTACCGATGTGATAAACAAGGAGACCGAGGCTTAGAGAAGCTAGGGATTTGGGAAGACAGAGTGGCAAAGAAGGAAAATCCTGAAGTTCAAAGGAAAACAAACCTAAAAGTACTTTAGCCAGCTGCTGACTGTATGGTTTAGCCAACCTACTTTAATGTGAAATTGTAAAAACAAAGTGAAATTTGTCATACATGCAACACTACCATTAAGCCCGGCAGGTTGTAGGTGTGCAGTAATCTTAGTTATCTTGCTTTCTTTATCCAAGGTCACAGAGTCAGTCCACAACTAGCAGAGCTGCCCCTCCTGAGCTGGAAGCTCAGGAGCTCTTCCCTCCCTCTGCCTCCCTCTTAGCTCCCCCAGCATATTAAACCCAGATTCCCTTCTCAAAGGCCTTTCCCACTTAAGCTAGTTAATCTCCATATCCAAGAAACAAGGAAAAGGTTCCCAAATAACCCCTTTTTAGGGTTAGAGTGCTGTCCCCCCTCTGGCCTACTCATTCTCACCTTGGGGGAACATAAACACTCTTTGGTAAGGGCCTGGGACTGGAAGGCTCACAAGGGAAACCCTTGAAGGGAATCCCTCTGGACAGCAAAGTCCATCCCTTTTATGGACAGATTCTCTTGCTGCTGCATAGCAAGCCCTGAGCAAATTTTTGGCATGCGAGAGGCCACAGATCTTTTTGTCTAAAAGGCAAACATACTTCTCTGAATTCATAACAACAGCTCAGTTTTAAAAGGTTTTCAGATCCCACTGAATGCCTCCTCTATCCAGACTTTTCTTAGACTTAATAAACAGTAGGATGCTAAGGCCAAGAGGATCCCCTATTTGCAAAATGATTTTGTCCAACTGGCTACCTCTAAACTGGGCTTTCTCTACTTCAGCACTATGGACATTCTGGACAGGACAATTCACTGCTTTATGGAATGTTTAGCAGCATCCCTGGCCTCTGCCCATTATTGGTAGAATGTCCCACCCCCAAAGCTGTGATAAGCAAAAATGTCTCCAGATGTGCCACATGTCCCTCAGGGGGCAAAATTTCCCTCCCTTAAAAACCCTGCTTTAAACAGACCTGGTGTCAAGTTTAAAACTGGTTATGAGCCTGCAATTTTGTTAAACTTTTCTGCCATACTTGGCAGCTTCAGTCATTAGTGAATCAAATAAGAATAATTGAGGGTATTGAGTATGGCTGGATTTCAGGGTGCCCAGAGCAGTGGCAAAGAGCATGGTATTGAAAAGCTCACCATCTTATTTCTAACTTAGTTAATGCCAGGACAAGAGGACCAGGGTAGGGCCCTGGCTACACTGACCCTAAACAACCCCTAAGATAAATTTAGTTCTCTTAACATATTCCAATCCTTGGCCGAGGTGTAGAAACCACAGAGAAACCACTGCATACCCTTAATTCACTTAACACATATGATCTCATTTGATCCCTGTTATGACTATATAAGGCATAGGAATTATTGTATCTTTTCACACAAGAACTGAGACTTGAAAAGGTTAAGTAATTTATCTATAGTCAGTCAGCTGCTGCTACTCAGGATTGGATATAGTGGTAAAAGTTAATACTAGAGATCAGCCAGTGTTAGTGTTGGCCTGAGATTTGAATATATCAGTTATAACTTTCAATCATATTATTTGGGCTATAGATGATAAAATTGGAAGAGAGGTCAATTCAGCCCTTAGTCTTTTAATTCAGCCATTTTTTTCTTTTTCTTTCTTTCTTTCTTTTTTTTTTTTTTTTAAGACATAGTCTCACTCTGTCACCTTGGACAGAGTGCCCTGATGTTATAGCTCATAGCAACCTCAAACTCTTGGGCTCAAATCTTTGAGCCCAGCATCCTTAGTAGCTGGGACTTCAGGTGTATGCCACTACACCTGGCTAGTTTTTTGATTTTTAGTAGAGGGGAGTCTCATTCTTGCTCAAGCTGGTCTTGAACTCCTGAGCTCAGACAATCCATCTACCTCAGCCTTCCAGTGTGCTTGGATCACAGGTATGAGCCACCACTCCCATCCAGCCATTTTCCTCTCCTATAGGTCAGGGAGCCCAGACACAGAATTTGACTTTGGAATCACATGCTGTTTTCCCAAGTGGAAAGTTTCATGTCAGGCCCTACCCTTCTTTGAGTTACCGCAGTAACTCTGATTCCCTCTTCTCTTGCCGGTTAGAGTCCTCCTGCCTCTGGAGTCACTATGACCCCTGGCAGTTGGGAGGTATTAGCCTGACAGCTTTAATTCAGAGCAGCTGGACTTTCTGACAGCAATGGTCATCTACAAGTCCCATTTTCCTAAATTAGAAGAAAAGTCTACACTTAACTTTCCACTCATTATCTTATAGAAAGAGCCTCATAGCAGGTACTGTGGATGAATAAAAGTAGACAAATAGGAAGAGAAAGGAGAGGGGGTGGGTGGAATAAGACAAAAGGACAGGAAAGCAAACTGTGAATACACAGAACAAAGCTGGAAAGAAGAGAACAAACTCAAATTTGAAGAGTAGGAGAAGAAATGAAAGAGAAGAGAGAGGTGAAAAGGTAAGAGATGAAAAAAGAGAAGAGAAACTCGGCTGGGAGAAAAGAACAGTAGAAGACAGAGAATCTGCTCTAAGCCATCTTCATGACTACTGACTTCTTGGTAGCTTTTAATGCGAACACTGCTTGTCAAAATAAATGGCAAAGTGTCTACGCACAAATCGTATAGTAAAAACTTCCACTTAGTAGGACTCGATCATTCCTTGTTATACAATTAAGCAGAATGTTTTAGCTGTACTCCATTTTTAGGAGAAAGAGGAAAACAATCAGAGTGAAAAGCTACAGGTAAGAGATTTGAAAGAAATACCCCATGATAGATCTTCACTCTAGATCTGTATATACGTAGCGCAAAATGGAAATTCCATCGCAAAGTATCGAGGTTGCGTTTCATAAATTACACAGCACAAGCTGCCCCATACTATAAAATCTTACCCATATGATCAAAAACATTTTTAAAATGTTGCCCCCAAATCTGTTAAGATATAACAATTACCATTTATTGATCACTGGTCATTATTCCTATAGTAGTAATGCTACACAGAATGCCATTATCCCCACTGATGAGGACAGGGACATCATGGCCAAGAAGGTTGAGTTGCTTGTCCAAGGTCACATAGCTAGTCACTGGGATTGGCTCTGGATCCCTGAGTCTTTCCCCAAGCCACACACACACACACACAGCCATCTAGTTGTAATCAATACACAGTTTTTGCTATAGTAGAACTGGAAACCCAGAAATTCTGAGATTCTTATTCTCAAATGCTGACACAAAATTGTGTTTTGTGCTCAAGTCATAAAATTGCAGAATCCCAGGCTGGCAGGGACACTAGAGTGATGAAAGTCCCCCCTGCACCCCTCTCTATTTTATTATTAGTATTATTTTGTAGATGAGCTAAACCAGGCTAAATGAGTTGAAAGTTCTAAATTCTCTACAGTTAATCAGAAAATTAAATTAACTCAGAATTCCCAATCTTGACATTACCCTATTCCAGAGGGTTTTCTCATCCCCTTGGGTGTACATTCTCCTCTCACGGGCGACTGCTTTGCTACTTTTGTCCTAGCTCTGGGGGACTTAGCAAGGCCACAGAACCTCATGAATGAACAGAGGCCTGGAAGGGACATTCAGATCAACCCCACAGCTGTCATGATGCAGGTAGGGAGGAGACCCAGAGGGTCTTTTTGGCAGATCACAGCTTTGCTAGAAGTTATGTGGCAAAAACCAAATCAACAATTCTCAACTCCTTGCTTGATGCTATTACTTTTATAATCTTTGCTTTCCTTTAAATCTAGTGTAACATGACAGGCTTATAATTCGAAACACATTTGTACAAAATGTAAAATACACACTGTACAAGCCTGTGAATATAAGAAGCAGTGTTTCCTTCAGGCCTCCTACTGAAGGCAGACAGCACTTCTTCAAATCACCTGACATTTCTCGCCTGCTTGCTGTAAGACCCTGCACTCTCCACTCACTGCTGTTTTCCTATCTATCAACTGTTAAGTTTCACGTAGGTCCTCTTGCTGGTACGTGAGTGCATGTTAAGCACTTGTTTTCCTTTAGGACAGACATTCCCTGCTGTGCTTTTCCTGGATCTGGACTATTTTTATTATTTGCTTTATGTTTCCATGGAGACGGGGAGATTACAGATGTTAAGAGTTGGAATCTGGGGCCACAGGAGACATTTATCATTGTACTTTGTATGAAGTGGGCTCTTGTTCCCTGTTTCTGCAGAGCCTTGTATTTATTTTATAAAGAAGTTCCTAATGAGGACTGAGGCCTAATGAATAATATGAAACTCTGCTTCACCTCTATGGCACATGTTTGCTACAACAGTGAGGGATCTTTTTAGAGAGAAAGGTGAGGCTTCTGAAAATACAGAGATTAGCAGCTGTCTGTCAGTTTTTTCTGGAGCAGGAAACGGAATGATGCATCAGAACAAGGCGTCCATTCATCATTCTTTCCTAGCCTCTTGAAGAAGAGAAACTTTCCCCAAATTATTTCAACTATGCTGTGCAAGGAAACAAAAAGTCTGAGGGCTAATCAGGGTTCCACTGTCATCATGAGTGAACTTCTGCAGAATCCTGGTGACTGAGCTGTGAGTTGGAACAAAATAAAATACGATGAATGATGCTTACAAAGCCTCCATGCTGAAAATACACACTAGCCCAAGTGGGAGTTAAGAAACCCAACTTTCATTCTCGTCAAGGTTTGGAGTAGCTCAAAGTACAACTGGGTTGAAATGGAGGCAAAAAGAAGGAAACAAAACCTACTGAAGGTATCTTGGCAATTGATTCTGAACATCGCAGTTTTTGACCAAGTAACTCTCAAAATTCCTTCTGCAAAGGGTCAAGCAAACAAGTGTTGGCGGATCCTGCTTTATCCAAACCAGATCAAGGTCCAGATCAGTTCTCTTCCACACAGAGGCAAGGTTATGTTTAAACATAACAAACAGACAAATCCCCACCCAACAATGACCAGAGACTACCCCTGCCACATTGTTCCAGGGCTTCAAGAAATTTCTTCTATCTGCCTGCTCAAGCTATGGGGTTCTCACCTTTGATCCCCTTCTCAGTCTCAACTCTTTTGAGTCACTCTGATGACTGCCCTATTTCCCTGAACTCTTTCTACTTGAAAAAAGTGTCTACTTGACACTTTTTATAGCACGGCTGTGGAGCTCATCCCAGGCTTCACCCTGGGTGCTCTGTTTCACACTTTCTACAGACCCACACTAAGTCCCTTTAGTGAGCCGCACACCCTGTTCTGCTCCTGACTCTTGTTCAGGGACCTCAGCCCTCCACTTGCCCTTTAAAAGTATTTGGACATATTTCCCCTTCCTTTTTATCTTTCCTCTTCCTATTTTCTTTTGTCCTTATTTAATTTGTACTTCTCCCTTTCCTTGTTTGAAGCTGACATTTTCTCTTTAAACAGTCAGTTTTCCTTTCCCAGTGGCCTTTATATTTGGGTTTGAAAATTAGTATGTCTATGGCTAAAATGTATTAAAAGTCAATAGTGGCAGAAAGAACACATTTCAGGCCTTAGAGCTGAAATTTACTAGCTATAGGATATTGGGAAAAATACTTCATGACCCTAACCCCAGTTTGTTCATTTGCAAAATGGGAATAGTACTTTATATTGTACACAGACGTTCTGAGGCTACCATGGGTGAGCCACTAGCACATTCCCAGGAAAAGGTAATTCTTTCATTCAGCTTGAGTCAAAGACTGACTTGGCAAGTGTTAGTCATCTAGGACAGTATTTTCAGAAAATAAAAAAAATTTAAATACAGTTCTCAAGAATTTCTAAAGGTCTTAGATTTTACCCTTCTTGAAAATTAGCACCTGGCAGAAGACACAAGACTCTTGGGTCCAAGACAAAGGACTTCATTATTCACAGCAGTGACAGTAACCAAAGTCTTCTAATTGCAATATAAATGTGAAAAATAATTTACTCCAATTCAAAAATAGCTATGGCCAGGAGTTATGCATTTCTAAATACACGCAAGTCTTTCTTCTATGAATCATCTTTATTTTGCGATTTGTTTCTACTCCCTTTACAGATACCTCATTATAGGAAACTTTCTCTCTGTTCTAATTAAATGTATATATATGTATATATGTTTATGCATATGTTTAATGTAATTTTATAGCAGTACAATTTAGTGTTTAAGAACTCAGGCCCAAGAGTCAACCTAGGCTCAAATCACAGCTTAACCACCACAGAGTGACTTTGGACAAACTATTTAATTTCCATGCTTTTTCCACCACTTCTGTAAAATGGAAATAATAATAGTGTCTACTTCAAAAGATTGATGAGTGGATAGAATGCTATAATCCATGTAAAATGCTTAGGATGACAGACTTAAAATAAATGCTAGCTATTATTATAGTGTATATTCACACAATCCTTTGGATATAGTCTTCCTTCCTAAGTGGAGGATTTTTAACATGTTATCAATCTAGAACTTAGGGTTTCAGAAGAATGCCACAGGCACGTATAATAAAACTGCTCTTTCATTTTTCTGCTTATTCCACTGATTTTAGGATAATTCTGTGTAAATAAGAAGAAAGAAAAGTAGCTATGAAATGAAAGGTGCACCTTCTGTAAGCACTAGTATCAAATTTCTTTCCATTACAAGAAGAATGTTCTTTTATAAACTTGGTTCATGGACTAAAGGGAGATGAAGAGAATTGTATTTATAGATTATTATCCAGAAATAGTCTGTATTATTTCTTTTGTTTTTAGCTGAAATCCAAACATGTTACTGATGAAAGAGGTAAAAAAAATCCAAAATATAAGTCTTCATATTTATGTTTTCTTAGTCTTTTTAAAAAATTCTTGAAATACTAGCCCTGGTTATAATGATCTGTGACTTCCTTCTAGTGGAGCTGGAAGGGCCTTTGCAGTCATAGAGTCAAACTCCTCACTTTGTGGACCAGAAACCTAAGCCCAGTGAGGCAGCAGAAAGCTGCATTTGGTAGGGGGCAAAGTGGGAGCTGCTTTCTTTGCCGCCCACCATTCCTTTTGCCTCCCCACTTTCAATCCTCTCCTTCTCCTTTGTTCTCAGGACCAAAGCAGGTACATTTGATTAGTATTGCATGAAATGTGTTGTGAAATTGGTTTCATTTTCATTGCTGATGCTTTATCAGCTATTATAAGGAAACAAGGTCACTCTGATTTTCTAGTTGGTCTCTTTCAGCTTATTAATGGACCTCAGTGGTCCTTGAGGTGGTGACATTATCCTACACGACACTATAATCACACATACATGGCATTATACATTTGCCCAAATCCATAGAACTGTACAACATAAAGAGTGAACCCTAATGTAAACCATGGACTTCAATTAGTAATAGTGTATCAATATTGATTCATTTCTAACAAGTGACCACACTAATGTTAGTACTAGGGGAAACTGGAGGGAGGATATATGGAGCTATCTACACTTTCTCGTCAATTTTGCTATAAACACAAACTCCCTGTAAAAGTTACATACAGTATACATATTTAAAATCTATTATATAGATACATATCAAACTTCAGTGGCCCACTCTTGTTATATTTGAGAGAGAATGTGGTAATGGGGTTTCTTTGCCAACCACAATAACCACAAATAAACAAAGGGCTGTGATTTCTTATCTCGTTTGGCATTGGTCTTTGGTGTAAAAAGTAAATCCTAGAACTTTCTGTTTGTATCCTTCATATCACACATCAAAGTTTACACTGTAAATATTATTTCCTAATAAAACTAACAATGCTGCATGGCCCTCTGCAAGGTAATTCTGAAAGATTCGTGATAGCTAGTATGTATCTACTCACCCTGCAGCAAATATTTGAACTCACTTTGGTAATGGTCTTGATATAAACCGTTCCTTCTGAGTTTTCTCCCTGCCATTGTTTTCATACCGTCTGTACGGTTAGCTTATCTTTTTGCCAATTCATTTGACAGTGTGTTAAAAACTGATCTAAACATCTAAAAATGTCTTCTTCTGTTGTGCACATGTCAAGAGTTTTAGAAAGTAATAAATCTTTCTCATATTTGCCTGCATGAACTCGTAATATTACACAAGCGCAAACAAAAGAGTCTTGTCCACTGAAGCGACAAAGATTTCACAAAATCTCAGCCTCTGAATGAATTCATTAAGCATACTTGTTGATAATTCCTACATCTGCATTGCACTCTTGTCAGACAATAACAGTAGCTGAATTTTCGTGGTAGCCACTTGCATTGTTAATAAAAGAATGTTTAACACAGTTTTCCCTGACGGTCTATCCCATCCGTTCTCAGAGTGCATCTACTTCGAATGATGCTGAAGGTGAATTTTAATTCTCAGGTTTAATTTGAGTTCACAGTCAGTTTTCTAGGTACAGTAAGTTCAAGACACACTGTAAAATGCCAATAACCTTATTTTTATTCTTGCTATATTCTGTTTCAAAATACCATTGTAACTTGGCAGGCACCACAGAACTGTTTTGCAAATTTTTACTGCATGAAGTACATCCAGTAACTTTTAGCACCATAAAAGGTGAACCCCAATGACAAATAATTGTTAATGTTCTACTTGTCTTTGCATGATTTTATCAGAGAGTTTTCCACACATGGCCTTCATTTTTCTGGAAGGGTGATTTGACCTGTTCAAACTTATTTTTATATTTGTCTTTTGCTTATTATAAAAATTGTAAACATAAACTCTCACACACACACATATGTGTTTAGTGTTTATAAATACAAAGGTAAGAAACACAGAAAACTTAATTCGTTAAAAATACTACAATATGATGCTGTCACAATGCAATGCACTACCTGTCCACTTGTTATCATAAAACTGATTTTCCGTAAGAGAGCACAGTGCTAAATATATACATGCAAGCCTTGCCCAGCATTTAGTGGGGCATGGTCATTCCCACATTAATGATTGGTGTACACTTGCAACAGTTTACTTTAGGGAACATGAACAGTCCTGAATTTAGGAACAGATCCTTGCAGAGCTACAAGCTCTGTTTAAAGACACATCTACAAGACATGGGAGAGAAAGGCTATTTCTAGGTCTGAAAGAACAAGCTTACCTATTTTAGTATGCTACAGTCTGGTACATGTCAAAGTAGAGTGTGTGTTTATTATCGCAGTTCCTTTTTCCAAATAGTTAAAGTATATATATCTGCAAATGAAGCTGGAGTTCTGTACTTGTGGAATCTTTGCAGCTAGGCATAGCCTTCCTCCACAGATAACACATGGCAATGCTTTGAAGGAAAGGAGATGAGCCAACCAATGAGGAAAATGAAGTCCTCTCCCCCAAACAGGCAAAATGGAAGCTGCACTGATGCCAGCACGTCGAGATGCAGAGAGACGTGGTCTGGGAGGAAAACAACAGGGCAGAGTGAGGCCTCAATGGATTCCTGTGTGTGAGAAGCAGACAGGAGAGGAGGAGAGGAGGAACTGGAGAGGACAGGGAGGAATCTACCAGAGGAAGGGCAGAGCGGCTGGGAGATGGAGGAGGATGCCACCTCTCCGTAATAGGCATCTACTATCACTCTATGTGGTCTTTGGGTGCCATGTAAATTGGGCCAGAATTTCTTCCTCTCTTCCATACCAATGCTCCCCAGTTCAAGACATTTTTTCTATGTGCCATTTGAAGCCATCTGAAATCCTACCGTTTCCATTTCTTTTCTTAACTTTATTCATTTGGGGATGTGTTTTCCAAGCTACTATCCTGTGGACCACCATTCCATAAGAAAAAATATGTTCCTTCCCACAGGGATTACCTATAAAACAGAACTAAATTCAATGAGCTTATTTACTACAGGATATCAAACTTTTATCACACTAATGGAGGATATATTATGTCATGCTTCTCACACTCATTCATTCAAAACAGTTTTTTTCTTTGTAAAACACCTGCTGATATTTCCTGAAACGGGTGTCTCACAAAACATAATCAGAGAGATAACTGTTAGGGGTAAGACACGGCCTCTCCCGCAGTCCTCAGCTTTCTGTCACTTCTACAGATCAGTAAGAGGGAATAGGATGTTGGAGGAGCCAACCACGTTGCCAGCTGAATCCCTGACAAGGAAATTGTTTGCCATGATTATTTTCCACACTGACATCCAGGTGAGACATAATAGGGTCTAGATCAGGTAAGTTTGGGTTGGAGAAACAAGAAATTGATGGTCAAATGTAGATGATAGGCAGGCATTAAACAGAACTACCAGAAGGCAGGTCTACGGAATATCTAGGAAACAAGGAATGAAAAGTGGGAGAGAGGAAAATGAACAGCACTGACTAGTTCGGAAGTGATTTGGAGAAATTTCCAGAACTCCATTTGTCAATGTTGAAGGTAGGCTTGAAGTTCCTTTTATGTTCTTGTACCTTTATTCTTTTTCCCAGTAACATAGGCCTGAGTACCTTAATTACTATGGACCCTCAACAAACTTGGATGAACTGCATGAATAAACGAGGTAGGGGGTAAATGAATCCTAGGTCAAATAACAAAATACATAAAGTTTATTTTCCTCTCTCTCAGATTTTAATGCTTTTTTCTCTTCTTTTCCTCACACTAAAATTACACTTGATTCCATCTTAACATGCTCTTTTACTCAGTGGTAGCTGGTTATTTCAATACAGGTCGAATGTTAGCTAAAAGACTGACTCTCCGACCCTATGGTGGAAAGAATATCTTGGAGGAACAAAGTATTCCCAGACCCCTGCAATTGTACCGCAAAAGAAAAAACTCATTTTTGAGTTTTCAAGATGAACAAAACTAATATAATAATTTGATAATTCATCACCTTTAGTTTCTACTTGCATTCCAGAAGACCTTTCAGGCATTGTCCCAGGTGGGGTGTTGTACCCTGAGTAGGAATGTAGCTGCTTTGTGGATGAGTCCAGCACATGCCAGGGACAGAAGGCAACGTGTACATCTTACTGAAACCATGGGGGCATTCTAGTGGTCAAGATGTCATGACCCAACAATCTGGGCATTCATCTTCTGGGTCCCACCTCTCCACCAGTCCATAATCAAAGCAAGGCATTAAGGCAGTGCCAAGACAGATTCCAGACTAAATTCTTTAATTTTAAAAGAAGATATTGTTGGCCACAGCTCCGAGTGAGATAGAGGGGAGAGGTGTCTGAAGAAGCAAAAGTTTGGGGGAGAAATGGTCAGAGATCTGTGCTGTGGCTTAACTTTAAAATATGCTGAAGAGGAATATCCCAGGCATTGCTTCAAGGATTAGAAAGAAAATGACAGCTGGAACCAAGGCTTGTCTCAAGCCTCTCCCGGGAATTTGTTTCTTTCCCTTTCCCTCCTCCCTCCTTTCTCTCCTTGCTCCCTCCCTTCCTTTTTCCCTCCCTCCCTCCCTCCCTTCCTTCCTTCCTTTCTTCCTTCCTTTATTTTATACCTAGACACTTGGAATCATGTTCAGGCAACAAAGATAAACAGGACATGATTCCTGCCCTGAATATGTCCCCAAATCCCTTTCCCTTCCCTCCTCCTCTTCCCTGTCCCACTGACCTTGCCTGGACATTCATCTTCTCCATTTCACCTGTCCTTTTCCTATACTTTACCCTGTATTAGTCAGACAAATATATATATATATATAGAGAGAGAGAGAGGGAGAGAGAGAGGGAGACAGAGACAGATACTGAGACTTATTTTAAGGAATTGGATTATGCGATTGTGAGGCTGACAGAGGGAGACAGGATGGAGATCCAGGGAAGGGTTGATACTGCTGGAATCCAAAGTCAGCCTGCTGGCAGAATTTATTCCTCTTTGGGGTAACACTGTCTCTTTTTTCTTAAGGCCTTCATGATGAGGCTTTAAGGACTCCACATTACGAAGGATACTCCATTTTACTCAAAGTCTAATGATTTAAATGTTAATCATCTACAAAATACCTTCACTGTGACATGTAGACTTGTGTTTGACCAAATATCTTGGTACCATGGCCTGGTCTACTGACCTGTAAAACTTACCTTTACACTGCACCCCTCCCACCGCCACACCAGGATCCCTCCTGTCTCAGTTTCTTCTAGTGATTCTTCTATGTCCCTGATGCCACCTTCTTCTCACATCAAACGTCTGTGGCCCTCACAGGAACTGGAAGTAACAATGACAGTGGCTCACATTTACTGAGTCCTTATGATAACGTTTGTCAAAGACTGTGCCACGTGCTTTGCATGGATTTCTTATCCAGTTCTCATAATAACACTATGGAATGGGCACCATTGTTTTTGGCTCATCTCTGCCAGAGGTTGGGGCCCTTGCCTGAGGTCCTATAGCTGGTAGGCAGTGGGGCAGGGATTCAAATCCAGTCATCCTGACCCCAAAGCCTGGGGTGGTAGGTTCTGGGCCAGGTTGACTCCCTTACCATGCAGAGTGGTCCCAACCAAAAGCATCCTCCTCTCTCCTTCCTCAGAGGGGTAGTTTGAGATTGTGCTGGAGGCACTGATTCCGTTGACCCCATGGGACAGGGCAGGGAGCTGACAGTGGAGACAGCAGAGCTGTCCTCTAGAGCACAGAGCACGTGGGGAAGGATGGGCCCAGCATCCCCCAGGAACAGTTTTCTGAAGCCTCAGCAAGACCACAGCAAAACCCACTGCCACTGGGTCTTCTACAGCCATTTATAATCATTGCAGAGAGGGACACAGGCAAGTATTCATGATCTACTAAATTAAAAAGCCAGTTCCTAGCAGCTCATAAACGGGAGCTCTTTAAAAGTATGTATTACATATATTACACATATGTAACATATAAATATATGTGTATACATAGATGCACATGCATAGAAACAAAGGCTAAAAATGTAGACTAAAAAATGAAGTATACTTATCACTTCATATTTATGCTCTTCTGCATTTTCCAAATTTTCTACATATTTCATAGAAATGTACAAAATATTTGTATTTTTACAATAAAAGATCAGATCAAATAGGAAAATGTTTAGATACTTAACTGTTTCTGGGCAGTTTAAGCTCATATAAGTCTATTTTTAAAAAAAATTAGAAAGATCCATGTTGAGATTATTGGTTACAGATGAGATATTGGTCCCTAAAGAGATAAGGTCCCTCGTCTGGGAGAAAGCTTCAGCTTCCCAAGAGGAAGCTAATCCAAGGAAGGTGTTTGGCTTAATGACAAGAATTTTCATTGCAAAAATATTTTCCATTCTTTAATCAGAGCCTAATCCAAAAGAAACTTCAGATGCCCGTCATGGTACTTTCTGTTTTAAATCTCCACCTCCTGCTTATTTTGGTCTCAATAGCATTCCTGTGCTTTGTGAATGGTAAAGAAAATGCTGGAAATTGTAAAGGTCTTTTTCAAATTGTCACCCTTTTTATTAATCCTTCCAGTCATCATGGTGTGACTGAGTTTTTAACTAGCATTCCAGGACTGACGCAACAAATAAGAGCTCTAGTTTGTGAAGACAAAAATGTATTCTAATTAACTTTCAGGAATCTGAACATTTTTGGAAACCTTTATCTAAAGTTATTTTCACAGATTATATATAGCCCCTGAAACAACAGTAGTACAATAATAATGTATTGTACTATTTCTACATTATCCCATTTATCCTTAACACATCCACAAGACTCTGTATAACTTCTATGGCATGAAGAAATCACAGCTCTGAGCTGTTAAATTTTTTGACCAAGAACACACAGCTGGCAAATAAGAAAGCCAGCATATTGCTTGAACTCAAGAGTTCGAGACCAGCCTGAGCAAGAGCAAGATCTTGTCTCTAAAAAAGAGCTGAACATTTTAGCAGATACCTGTAGATCCCGCACTTGGGAAGCTGAGGCAAGAGGATCGCTTGAGCCCAAGAGTTTGAGGTTGCTATGAGTTGTGATGCTGTGGCACTCTACTGAGGTTGACAAAGTGAGATTCTATTTCAAAACAAATAAACAACCCCCTAAAATAAAGAAATCCAGAACATTTGGCTCCAAGTAGAATGTTCTACCCACCTCACAACATCTACTACATGTCTTTGGAGGTGATTCGGGGTTGCAGAAATAGCTGTAAGTCATCCAGATCAAAGTCTCATAAATTCAGGGAGACACAGGCTTAGTTTGTGAATAAATACTAAATTAAATTCAACTTCAGGCCAAGTCCATGAAGAAAGAGTGAAGGTGCACTATGGGCCACGTATGGTACTACTCAGGAGGATTATCAGATGAGTAACTAGTATTGGGTAATGGTAGTCTTTGGTCATGAAAATGAGGTCTCACTTTAAGTGTAATAATACCAATTGTGTGTGTGTGCAAACCTGCTTTGAGACCTCCCTCATTAGTGTCCATCTCCTTGAAGAAATGGGGACTTTTTAGATGATGGATGATATATGATCATGGCCCCAATAAGGACCCATTTTGTACTGATTTTACAATGTGTCTTAGGGCATATTACTTAAAAGTAATGTAATAAACTGAAAATGCTGCTACTGGGTGTTGATTTATTAACCTGCTAGTCAGAACACCTGACTGTTGAAATCTTGCTGTTATCTGTCTTATGTTATCCGTCTAATCCCTTCAAAGTCAAACTAAGGATTGACATTCAGGTGCTGTAATTCCCATATTCCATTTGCCCTCTGTCTTCTTTTGAAACATATTATCTTTGGTTTGAAGTACGTGTGAAGGTTTTCTTTTTTTAATTGGTGTCATTATATGCCTATCCTTATATTCCTATCTCTGTATCTGAGTATATATCTGTTCCTTAGGAGCTGTCTTTGACAGCATTGATACCTGGTTCCTTCCTGATCGGATCTCCATAATATCACACTCTGCACCACTTACTTTGTGTGTGACTTTTCCTAAGACCATTTGACAATTTTGCTTTAACCAGAAAATTGTCTAGGCCTTCACCGTGTCGAAATGAGTCTTCTCAGTCTCAAGTGTGGGAGACCAAAACCAAAACAAAACAACCTCATTTGTTTCTCTGTTTTTGTTGGGTAGGAATAGTCACATCTTTCTAGTAGTATTCTCCACTCCACAAAACAATATCCTTTCTCCAGAGATCTGGACACATAATTAGGAAAATGGCTCCCAGCAAAATTTAACATCAAATGTTGCTATTTTGTTAAAATTGTATTTGCGATTTCTAATATAACTGTACTTTTCTAATAGAACTGTGCTTCAGAAGAAAGGTCAACAGGGGATGCAGCAGTTACTGTTGAAACTTTTTTTTTGGCCAGGGCTGGGTTTGAACCCACCACCTCCAGCATATGGGGCCAGCACCCTACTCTTTGAGCCATAGGCAGCACCCTACTCCTTGAGCCATAGGCGCCGCCCTACTCTTTAAACTTTTCAGTCATGTCTACTTTCTGCTAACCTGGCTCCTTTAGGTTGGTCTCTCCCTGTCATTGAAGAAACATCTGTGACCTACATCTGCCCACAGTGTCCAATTTAGCATCTGGCACCAGAAGTGCCTTCCTGAGAGGGGCACAAGTCTGTGCAGGCACGGTGCTCCCTGCACAGCAGCTACTCAGGACATGCCGAATGGGGGACAGAGATCTTCCCTCTCTGGTCTTGGCAGGTTGGCTATTACGTGCTTTTTGCTACCCCTCAACTGTGTATATCTGCAATTCTGGGAGCTGCTTCCTCATTCAAAACAGTCCTGAGTATGTTACCATCCCATCTCCCACAACCTTCCCTAAAAATCATTCTTATTGCTGGACTCTTGGTCTAAAAGATTTGTCAAGTCTGCATGGGACAGGGTGACAATTCGTAGCATTCCTTTTTAATTCCCAAAGATCACTGTAGAAAACAATGTACTCTTCACCTAACTCACTGTTTGTTTCAATTTCTCGAAACAACAAGAAATAATAGCTATCATGTGTTGCAGGCTTCTGTGTTCTAGAAACAACGTCAGGTGCTTGATGCACAGGTGTTATCTCCTTAAACACTGACTGTGACTCTGCAAGTGGGTGTTACTGCTCCTGCATTACAGATAAGAAATCTGGGGCTCAGCCTCGTTAATTAAAAGCACGATATCACTCCAGTAATACTCAAAAGCATTGTATACTGCAGTGTGGCTTTGGGGGTTGGCAATGTGAGTTTGAACCCCAGCCCTGCCACACTCATTCTGGTGGGACTTCACACAAGTTGCTTCACTCTTCCGGGCCCATTTCCCCAGGGCGCAGGGGCATCAATGGGGCCAAGCACTCCCTTTATTGAATATTGAGGGCATAAGGAAGGGGGTTTGCAGGTGCTGCCATGGAGTTTCTAGTTCTCCATCAGCTCCCCCCATGTAGGGTACTTTGGGAAGATCAAGTTCTAAAACTCCTCAAAGTCTCACAGTCCCCAAGAAGCCTCTTTCCGGGGGTTGGGGTTTGCTCCTGACTCCCTAGGAGTAGGTGGAAGTTCTTCTGAGAGGATGTGAACCTCCCACATTTCCTGAAGTACTTTCGAGAAGGGGTCTCCAGAGCCTACCTCAAACCAAGTGCATTGGCCCTATGGTTTCTCAGTGTTAAACTGTAGTGGGGTTCCCTTCCACCCACTCTAATGAGCAAAGGGACCTCTTTGCTGGGTAGTTGCCCTAAAGTTATGGGTGTCTCCTAGGCCCCTGGATTGCTGTGAACAGTTCAAAGTATTACCACCCAGTGTTTACTAAGGCAATCCAGAAAAACTTAGCCATCAATTACAGAGAAGGTATGAAAAGGAATCACAGAAGGCTTAGCAAAGGGCTCTTTGAAAGTCACAATATTCCTTCAGAAAGGTCTCTGCAGAAATAGTCCTCTTGTAGGTACTTGGTTGTAAATATTTAAAGGTCTGAACACACAGAACGCCAAATTTGTCTATCAGTTGTGCAAATAAAACTACCTATTACTTTTCCATTAAGTACTACGCATTTCCTAATTTATACATGCCCCAAATCAAGTTGTTCCTGCCTTATACAGTGGTTTGGCTTCTCCCTGAGCCCAAGTGACCTCAAGTGAGTCAGCTGCAAAGGAGACTGATGCTTTTATTTGCAATCTGTTCTCAGTCCTTGACCTCAGAGAAGCCGCTTCCATGGGAGTTGGAGTGCTGCGCTTAGTGGGGGTGGGAGGGGCCGCTGCTTTTGGGAATAGCCCGTCAGCAGCACCTCTGACCTGCAATTCGAGGCCTCCTTTCCCAGGAAGCCTTTTTGCTTCCCCTTGCAACACCTGAGACCACACTGGCACCAGCATTAACTCCTTTCAGGGGTGATGAGTACAAGGAAATCAAATTTAGCTTTGCCTGAGGCCTTGACAATTTCCTAGCAACTTCTCATCTGCATTCTGTCTTCGGCTTAGCTCCCAGAACACGATGGCTTAGAAGAGGACGCGATGCTGAGACCAATTCTGCTCCACTGCACTGAATGACTTCTGACAGAATAGAAGCAGAGAAAACAGAAAGAGTGGGTCCTCATTTTCAAGTCAGAGGAATGGACCACATAGGTGATTATAAATCTGAAGACTAAAACTCACCCAAGGTGCTGGATTCCTTAGTTCCAATTCCCCTGGGGGGACCTTAGTGCACCCCTGATGCAGCCTAAGGCTTTATACTTTCCTGATCCCTCCCTCTCCCGGCAGCGGGGGCCAGATGGCCAGTCTTCATTGCTCGCCACCGTTTGCTGTGACCAGGGCTCCCTGGCCAAATTTCTGACCACACTGTCTCCCCCAATAAGAACAACTCAAGGTTCCTACGTTCTTTTTCTTCTGCAGTCAGAGACACCCTCCCCAGCCCCTAAAGCAAGAGACAGAGAGAAGCTGGTCTGCAGCTGAGAGAAGGTTCTTGGTCCATCTTTCTCCCACCCCCACCTGCTCTTCTGACCCCTTCCCTCTCTAATCTGCATAGTTGTCATTTCTTATATTTTTTAAATAAATAAAAGCACAATCATCTTTAGGGCTAAGAAGGATTTTTGAGGGGATCTTATCCCATCTCCTCACTATTAAGGTAAGAAAACTAGAGAAGAAAAAAGGGTAAGGTGCTTGGCAAAGGCCACACAGCCAATAGGAACAGTGGTGGGATTCGAATCCAGGCCGTCTGGCTCCCACACCCAGGCTTGTAGCCGGAATGCTCACCGTAGATGTGATGAGAAGGCTGGGTGGAAGCAGAGAGGCTGGCCTGACAGTGTCCGAAGATGCTTGGAGTTTAGGAGCAAGGCCAGCCTTATGCTATTCTCTTAATTTTTTTTCTACAAAATTATTAGCATGTGGGCAGAAAAAGAGGCAAAGCCAAACACTGTCTTGACTATTTATGAGCACCAGTTACAACACAAAGGGGGTCAAAATTCAAACTGTCAGATTCCTCTCTCTGTGCCACTGAGGGCGGGAGTCAGTGCATGGTCATGTGATTCATACCTCCAGCCCCAGGAATGGAGAGAACCTTCATAGCTCTGGGAACTCCCCCAGCAGACAGAGCAGGATTCTGCTCGTGACAGGTATGTAGTGAATGGGGCTGAGCGGCTGCACCCAGGCCTGGAGCCCTTGTGGATTCCTGTCTTGATACGGCTCCCCTTCCACACGGCTCTCTCCTCCTCCCATCCAAGAAGTCACACTGGATTCAGAGGGTCAGGATTCAACAAACAGAGTGGTGACCCTGTAACCCTGTCATCTCACAGTGACTTAACAAGAAGCCAGCCTAGATCTCCCTGGCCCCTGGGAGGCTGCTCCTCCCCACCTTTAGAGATATCTGGCTGGAGTCAAACTATCTGTCATTTTGCTCCTGGCTTGGGTTGCCTGGGGTCCTTCAGGGTTTTCTTGATAAAACAAAAAGTGTTCATTCTCTTTAAAGTAGGCCCCAGTCCCTTTCCTTGACAACAGCCCAGCACCAATAGCTGTAGATCCATCTCTTCACCACCATCCTGCTGGGGTAGAAAAATGATGAACAGAGCCACGGCCCGTGATGGCTGTGTGAGAGGAACTAGGCATGAACTGCCACATAAGAGATTTCTCAGACATTTCACCTTCCTCAGTAAATGTCTTCGCCATCATTAGGCTGGTGAAAGCAAAACATTCATCCTCCAGGAATGTTCTGGAACTTCTGCTGCCTGGAGGAAGTGGTTATTCTAAGCCGGTGTCAGAACACTGGGCCTCTGATGTCTAATTCAGTGGTTAGCAACTGCTCCAGGCTAACAAAATGGCCCAAGCTCTACTTCTGACTCTAACATGGTAAATTTCAGTGTAATTATTAAAAAGGAAAACCAAAAAGAGAGATTGTACTTCCGCTTCTCTCAAGCTGCTGTACTATCTTAAAGCAATTTGAAATATTGATTTGGCAATGATGATGTATGAAGGAAAAATTATGAAGGTCAGTGTCAAAGCACAAAGTTTCTACTCTGCCTTTGTTATGCAAATGTCCCGGTAAAATTCTGCTTCAACAGAATTGGTGTCGGGATGCAAGCTTTCTGCACAATCAGCTGTTTTCACATCACGTATGGCTTTTCTTGCTGCCTTCCTGCAACATTCCTTCACCAAGAGTCATGTAATTTAACAAACTAACACGCTCCCCTTTCAGACAGAAAACTTCCTCTCTTGAAAGTAGTGAATTGATGGTATTTACCCCACAAGAAGAGGTGCAGATGGGCATTCACCGTAGTTCTGTCTGACCTCAGGGCTCTCCTGGTCTCTAAAAACCAACAATTCCTTTTAATTCCCCTCTTATCTCTTTTCATGCCCCAAATCCCACTAACATACCTCAAATCCAAAATAACTCAACCATACCTTGTGCATTGATGTCACAGGGCTTTCCTCTCCTGAGGGGCTGAGCGCAAAATCTCTTTCATTCCTTCCTTTCGGACTAGGAAATGGTGCCTGCTGGTGAATTGTTTAGACATTCCACCAAAATAAGCCAAAGCAAAATTGAATGAAGTTCATTCTTTTTTTTTTTTTTTTTTTCTGTGCGGATTCCAGAAAATTCCACTACATTGCCAATTAGGCATCCAAAGTGGATGAACCATCTGGAAAAAAAAAATCCAGGAAGCAACATTATGTAGAGGAACAAGCACTGTACTAGAAATCAGAACAATCAATTCTTCTCTTAACTTCGCCCATTTAAATTTCCTCTTAATTTTACCTTTACCTGAGCTGTGTGACCTTAGGAAAGCACCAGGCCTCTCTGAGCTGGGAGCCTCACCAGAGTGGGCTTCCTGCCCTCCCAGGTCCCGATCCTGTTCCTTTCTTTCACTGTTTATTTTTAACATTTAACTTCTTAGATAGGACGTCTTTATTCTTCTGATTTTCCAGTAGTTAAAGGCAGAACAAATGATTTTCGGGTAATGTTTAACTTCACGAATTTGCCCTATACTTTATTCTTACCTAATCCAGGACTGAAGAACATTCGTTGTCGTGGGCGACCATTCATTTGAAGTTACTTCTTTCCATTAGACAATAATGTGGACGAGGCAACTTGAGCTCACAGGGAAGGAGCAACTACTTCCAAACCTTGGGGAAAAGACGGTAGGTGGTTTTGTTCGGCTTCCTTGTATTTTAGTTCTTTCAGAGGAAGGACTCCTCTTCTAGCGTAACTTCACGAGTACGCCAGGTGAGAAGCAGAGCCACACTGGGCTTTCATATCGGTGTCCCCTATCTTCCCACACTCAGGAACAAGAAATTCAATATAAGGAGGAAACTTCACCCCTGTCTCCCTGTTTCCTCACTCAAGCCCCTTCCTCTACTGTGGCTCCTGTTCTCCAGCCTGGGCTCTCGCCAGGGGCCTTGACCCCTTGGCTGGTCAATAGCCGACCCTTGTGGAAGGCTCACCTGATTACACTTATGGTATAAACCTCTCCACAGATGTTTTTATTTTTGTCTCACCTAGAGGAATGGCTAGGAAGGATGTCAGGAAGGGCAACAGGTGTGGAGATAGAAGCGCGCACACAGCAGGTGGCACCAAGTTCCAGCGCTTAGATGGAGGCTGGTGCATTGTGGGACGAGTAACTGACCAGAAGTCTGAAAATTTCCATATAAATGTATGAAATCTTAGTGCTAGCCTGTCCCTTGCCCCCTGACCTCTTTCTCTTCCCGCAGTGGTGCCTGAAATACCTCCGTGGGTGAAAACTCCGCGTGAAGATCACTGTGGGACTCGCCTCCAAGGCCCTTCCCTTCTGGAATGGTTCCATGATGTCTCCGCTGCCGCCCCTCTGGCCTTGACATCTGTAGCCTGATAGCAACAGCTGGAGGGGAGCGGGGCTCTTCTGCCTTGCAGCATCACCCGAGCCCCGCCCTTGCTCCTCCGCAGCTGCTCCCGCCTGATGCCCGGACATTCCAGCTGCAGCACCCCCCGCCGATTGCTGCACCCAGCAGCGCATGCTTCCGCTTCTCCATTACTGAAACACCGTTCCGGGCACTAGCCTCTTCTAGGCCTTCAAGATCCTGCTCGAATTGTACCTGTCAAAAAGTAGTTGTCTCATCCTAACCCCACCGTCCAAACTCCTTTGTCTGCTTTGTATGGCATTTACCCAAATCGTCTCTTCCTGCCTTTACTTCTCCTATCAGCTTTTCACGGGCAGGGACAAGGTCACATTTGTCTTTACGCCCGTGCAGTACTCGTAACATGATGCTTAATTTTATGTGTCAGTGGGGCTCTACAACATGGTGCCCAGGTGTTGGGTCAAACATGGGTCTGGAAGCTGCTGAGAAGGGATCTTTTAGATGTGATTGGTATTTACATCAGTAGACTTTGGATAAAGTAGTTTACTCTCCATAATGTGTGTGGGCCTCCTGCAACCAGTTGAGGATCTTAAGAATTGTGAAGAGAGGGGCAGTGCCTGTGGCTCAGTGGGTAGGGCACTGGCCCCATATACCGAGGGTGGTGGGTTCGAACCCCCAGCCAGTTTAAAAAAAAAGAAAGAAAAAGAAAAAAGAATTGTGAAGAGAAAGGAATTCTGCCCCCACACTCCACGATATCAGCTCCTGCTGGAATTTCCAGCCTGAGTCCAATCCTTTAAATGAATCTGTCCCTCTCTCTCTCTCTGAATATAAACATGGAGGGTGCCAAAAGGTGTATACACCTTTGAAGAAAGGAAGAAACTGTATTAAAATTGTAATACTTGTCACATCTGACATCTGCAAATTACAAGAGATACAATATACAAGATAACAAACACTATTGTATATATTGAGTGTTACAATTTTAATACAGTTCCTTTCTTAAAAGGCGTATACATTTTTTGGCACACTCTGTATATGTATATATATGGACATACATATGGGCATATATTCATAAGATGGATATACACACATATACATATACACTATATATATATGTCCCCAATACATATGCATATGTGTGCGTGTATACACACATCTTATTGAATCCGTTTCTCATTGATGCTGTTTCTCTGGAGAACATGACCAACAGCACACGTTAACTAAGAGTTCATTGAACTGGCTCGGCGCCTGTGGCTTAAGCAGCTAAGGTGCTAGTCACATACACCTAAGGTGGTGGGTTCGAATCCAGCCCGGGCCCGCCAAACAACAATGATGGCTGCAACCAAAAATTAGTCGGGCGTTGTGGCAGGCACCTGTGGTCCCAGCTACTTGGGAGGCAGAGGCAGGAGACTCGCTTGAGCCCAGGAACTGGAGGTTGCTGTGAGCTGTGATGCCAGAGCAATCTACCCAGGGGGATAGCTGAGGCTCTGTCTCAAAAAAAAAAAAAAAAGAGTTCATTGAACTGCAGATTTAATAGTAAGAAAGGAGGATGGCAAATAGCATAAAGTCTGAGTGGGAGAAGGAAAATGACTGAAACTAGGCAGGTATGTAGATGGAGATTGAATAACCAGGAAAGAAACTGCATGCCATTATTTTTAAAATAACAATATCTACATTTATTATGCACCTGGGTACCATATGTGCATAGAAATATTTTCATGCAATTGGATTTCCTTGAATTTTAGAGAGTCTCATGTAAATATCAAACTTTAAGGTAGAACGAGATTAAGACATCGAAAAAGAGATTTAGGCCAGCATAAAGCACATACAATAAAAGGTATTTATATGTTACGGAGGATTTTCCAGAATCATTAGAATCTTTTGGGACTGGATTAAGTCCCTAGGATTCCTAAACCCTTAGGAGTCCTCAAATAATTCTCAGCATTTTTAAAAGTCACACTGAAGTCCTCCCCCTGCCTGCTAAGCCTGCATAAAATGTCATTAAAATGTCAATTTTTGTTTGCTTTGAGCTAGAATTCTGTTAGCCCAGCGTGATGGTGTCAGTTATCCTTTGCTGTTCAATAGCTCTAATTGGCAATTGCATGTATCTTTGAAAAATTTTTAAATGGGATACATACTTGATTAAAAAATACAAATTGTTCGACAGAAAAATCTTTCAAAACAAAGGGAGCTCAAGAGGTGAAGAAAAGGGAGGAGGTAATGAAAGGGGTTTCTGGTGATGGGCAGCTGGGGTCCTCACGCTGGATGGGTGCTGAACTCCGGCAAGACCCAAGAGCTGAGTAAAATCAGGGAAGTGTCTGGTTAGCCTCGAGCCTTCTTGTGGCCCAATGATAAATGCCCTGGGATTGCTTCTGTACCCAAACTCAAGATCACACACAGGTGCCACTAGGGACACAGCTCAGAGAAGTCACAGTGCTGTCAAGGTGCTGGAACAGCAGCTGCAGCAGAACTTCTCACTCAGCCGTGACCCTGGGGGATAGAAACACCAACCCTCAGCCCAGACTGCTCAACCTGGGGTCCCTAGTCTGCCCCTCACTAGGCCTCTGACCTCTTTGGGCCTCAGTTTCCTCACTGAAGCCGCCAATAAAAGTGGATTCTTGTTAATATGCCAGGCATTGTGCCGAGAATCTTGCTTACACCTTTTGCCAGGCCCCAGAACAATCCCTCAAGGTAGGTACTATTATTATGTCCATTTTACAGATGAGAAAACCTATGTTTGGGGTGTTTAAGGAACTTGTCCAATGTCACCTAGCTTATCGGTGAAAGAAGCTGGACTCAAAACAAAGCCTTGGAAGTGCCAGCCACTCTTTACCTGCCCAATGGGGTGTGCACCTGCCTAGGGACACCAAAGTGCCTCACTCACTGTGTGTTCTTCTATAAACCACCTAGCCTTCTTGAGCTTCCTTTATTTTTTTTAATCTATAACAGTTGAGGGCCATTTCCCAGTTTTTCATTTTATTTTATTTTATTTTGCAGTTTTGGGCCGAGGCTGGGTTTGAACCCGCCACCTCCAGCATATGGGGCCAGCACTCCACTCCTTTGAGCCACAGGCGCCGCCCTTTTCCCAGTTTTGATAACACTTCATGGCTGTGTATGGACATCACAGGTATGTGTGAGGGCAGATAAAGCAGGGTGAAGAACACACAGCAAACGTCTGCACTAATTTTGCAACTACTTCTCAACTTTTAAAATTATTTTCAGGTAGAAAGTTCGAAAGCTACCATAGGGATATGCTACTTGGCAATTTTCTCGGTGTCAGGCATACAAGTGGCACTCAATAAATGCTGATTGGTGTGATTTGTTTGCTTTCTAGACAGTGGGATGTAACCAGTACTGAGCAGATTGTTGTGTGTGACATGAAAAACAGAGGTTACTCTATAAAGTCTCTCGAGATAAGCTGCACAAACAAAGCATTTGAGATCCTGGAAACATTTTATTCTTTAAAATAATGTCTGTCATGGTATTAAAATTTTATATATTAAAAAAAAAGGAAACTAAGGGATTGGAGGCAGAGATCAGAGATGCCCCATCCTGGGGTAGGAATGCTGTCCATGATGGAATGAGCCACTCCCAGCAGAGGCTGGCGTGTCCCCTCAGTCCTTGAGGTGCCAGTCAGATCCCTACATCTCCTTTCAGTTTAGGCGCTGACCTCCCTGTTAAGCACTACTGGGTCCAACTCATACCCTTAAACCAATTGCTGCTGCCTTGGGGAGCAGCTGGAAGGCCTTTCTGCTGGGTCTGTTTTGTCTGATCACATCTGGCCAGTGTGGAGGTGAATTCAGAGCTAAATGGCTCTCTGAGTCTCGGGAAGCAGTGACAATCTGGGGCCGGGCAGATAGGCGCCAACCAGCCTTCCTAGAAACAGCCACAGAGGAAGTCTTAAAAAATAAATAAATAAATAAAAACAAAAGCCCAGTGTTCTCCTGTTGATTTAACACCCTGTTAGCTACCTGGGGTTTTGTTCTGGACAGAGAGCTCTATGTCCTTCATTTTGTTACACAACAACTCAGCAGGGCGAGGACACATCAGCTAGCCTGTATGCCTCGGTTTACCCATGTCTTGCACACAAGCTCCTACTCTGTGAGAATCACATTGATTATATGCTGCAAAAGGGGAGGGTGGGGGGAAATAGAATAGGGATAAAGAGCTTCTTTTTCCTTATTTTAATCCATGCCTTAGACGGAAAAGCAGCCCATTTCTAAAACTCAGCTGACAGGGGAAAGCTAGCAAGACCTTGCGAGTGGGCCCCAGGACCAGGCTGAGCAGAGACAACCGACATGGCTCTAACTTGGTCCCTTCAAAATAGCTCTCGCCGAGAGCAGCTCCTCAAGGCCAGGCCTTCTGGGTTGTCCTGGGCGTCAGATGGAAATGATTTGGGCACATCCGGTATAGTCTGAATTTGATCCTTAGGGTAAGATCTGAAAAATAAAAGGAGAAGCAAGAAGGCAAACCTATTCCCTTAAAAACTATGCATACTGAAAACCTGATATTTAATGCTCACCCCTTAGAGCTCTATTCCTAACTCTGGATTTGTAAGACACAACATGTTTTTTCCCCTAATTCTTTCCAAAAATGCATTCCATAAATTGTTAGCATCCCTGCCAGTGGCCCCAGTAAACTCACATACCAGCTTTAAAGTCAGCCCCTTTTAAACCAATGCATCAGTCCCTTGAGTTAGGGGATATTGTTTCCAGATTCCTATGGCTGCTGGCTTCTTTTCTTTCTTTCTTTCTTTTTTTTTTAAGTTGCCAGTGATCATGTTTCTTCATAGCTGTTAATTTTTAGAGAGTAGACGCAGTGGCAGCAATGTATGTATGCCACTTGTCCCCAACCTTTTGGTTTCATGGAAGACAATTTTTCTATGCATGGGGGTGGGGGGATGAGTCAAGTGTATTACATTTATTGTGTGGTTTTTCTATTGTTATTACATTGTAACATATAATAAGATAATTATACTACTCGCCATAATGCAGAATCTGTGGGAGTTCTGAGCTTGCTTTTCTGCAACTAGAGGGTTCTAGCACTGTCCTCACAGCCTCAGACCCACTTCAGATCATCAGGCATTAGATTCTCATAAGGAGTGCATAGCCCAGATCCCGTGCATGTCCAATTTATAGTGGGGTTTGCTCCTGTGAGACTCCAAGGCCCCTGCCCATCAGACAGGAGGCGGAGCTCAGGCTGTGATGTGAATAATGGGAGCAGCTGTAAATAAAGATGAAGCTTCACTGGTTTGCCGGCCTCTCATCTCCTGCTGTGCTTCCCAGTTCCAAACAGGCCCTGAACTGGCACCAGTCTGCAGCCTGAGGGTTGGGGACTACAGATGCATATAATAGCTGTGACATTCTCCAATGTCCCTTAGCACACCCACCTCCTTGTTACATCAACTCTTTATTAAGGCTTCAAAACTCTCTTTATTTGGAATGTCCAAGGAATTACCATATGTTATTGAGGCATTGCCATTATCATTTGCCATTATTATTTTGGCAAATATTATTTGCCATTATTATCTGGGCTCAGGATGGTGTCCTGAGCCCAACTGTCTGGCTTTACCACTTATAGCTGTGTGACCTTGAACCACAGCTCAGAGCCTCAGTTTCCTGATCTATGAGATAGAAATGATAATAGCACCTATTTCATAAACTACTACACATATATAAGAAGTGCTTAAGCAGGGCTTTCACATAAGTGCTGACTTCTATTACATGGTGTTTCTAAGTAAGGTTATATACCATCTGGTACTGCTCTGATGATGTTCAACCATTAACATAGAGATGACCAGAGGATCTGGGCACACATTAGTATAGAGTATGAAGGGGAGCATGCCTAGTAGCTTTGTGACCCTACTGGGGCCATTTATTTTCTTAAAAAGGCTGATGAAGAGGGGAATCATAGACTGGGGAACAGGGGGTGCTCATAGACCATGGGGCGCCATCCTTCAACCTAGAGTCTGTTGTGGACAAGTTGAGGGCAGAACTTGTGCCAGCCCCTGGGCCTCCTGGTTCCCAGCCCCCAGGGCCACTTATTCCCACTGCCCAGTGCTGTATCTTCTAGGGAGTCTATGATGCCTGGTCCAGGTCCTCATCTTACCTGGGGTCTGAATTCTCCGTTGCTCAGGTGGTTGACTGTGTTCTGAATTTCCTTGCATTGGTCCCCTATACATCTCGTTGTAGGAATAATTTTGGTCAAATGCAATTTTCTCTCACTTGACTCCAGGGCTTACAGGTCTGCAGGCCTTCTCTCCTGTATGTGGCCTTGGACATGATTCTGATTTTTCACAGAAGCCTGAAGAACCAGGCTGAGCACTTCTCATAGTTTATGTCACTTCTTATTCCCTCTAGGGCTTGGTAATTTGCTTTCCCAAAGAATAGGTACTCAGTAAAAGCTTATTGCCAACAAAATGGGCACAGGGACACAGACAGGTTGCTTGACAAACATGTCTTACACAACTCCAAGGCTACACAGAGAGATGGTAGCAGGTTCAGGACAAGAACACGGTTTTGTCTGTGTTCTCTCTTGTATCTGATGGGAGTAGGGTGTGAAGGGAATGGCTCCTCCACTCAATAACACAGGTGTGACCATTGACATCACTCATAACATGGAGTAAAAAACACTAAAGGCAGTATTTATTATCCAGCTCCCAGGGGATGGCAGAGATAGCAAAGGACAAGAGGTAGCCTAAGCTAGCAAGGAAGGGCTGAACTGGAAGCAGGGAAATTGCGTGATTCTCAGCAGAGGATGTCATGAACAGAAGCTATTTGTAATAAAATAATTTCTAATAAAAAATCCTAGAACCCCCCTATCTTCTGGCAGCTCATGTAGCTGAGAAAGAAATCACTCTGGGGGAACCTGAAACCCCCAGCATCAGCTTCCTTTTGTGCCCACACATCCCAGGAGCAGAGTAAGGCTCCTGGGATCTGTGCCTCCTTTTGAAATAAGGCTGCCAGCTTCCCAGAGCCTGACAGTGATGTTCCTGCAACTGACACTTCTCTCTGATGAACCGGAGGGGACGTGGGCCATCATCCGAGCCAGGGCAGTTCCAGTCCTCCTAGCAGGGTTCAGCCAGGCACCACTCAGTCCTGGGGCCCCACTTCCACTTCCACTGGGGCAGCTTTTACAGAAGTGTCTCGATTTAGATAGAAGAAAACCCTGAGCTATACCTACTGCATTGAGGTATTAAGTCTTAGCAAGGAAGCAACTGTCTGTAGCTCATACAGCCAAGGACCTGAGCCTGGGTCAGAACCCAAATCTTGGGGTCTTTGCACCCAGTCCCTTTGCATTTCACACACCTGCGCTGCTAACTGTCTTGTGCACACATATCTCTCAAATAATGAGGCCAGAGGATGCTCTGATAATACTTTCTGAAAAACAAAGCATGGAATGTCCACCACAGCAGACACAGGTTATCTGTTGCCAACAGTCCAACCAGACAAAGCTACCGTCACACCCATCTTGAAAGTGGAGTGTTCTCTTTCCTCTGCCCCAACTGACGATAGGCGAGGCCAACTCTTGGTCTAATCAGCTAGTTAAGAACTTTGTTTTTCACGTCTATCCTCAACAGCAGTTCCTCCTCCTTCTTAGTATTCTTTTCCTCCCTCAAGACAGGGAGGAATCTGCCACCAATAATTTTACATGTGTTGACCGATTGTCATTAGTGCTATTTGCTGTTGCAATTTTATTTCTAACCATTTTTTTTGTGAAGAGTTTTGTCCCTTTTTAAAGAAATTTCAGGCCTCTGTGACAGAATCAAAGGAAGACACTTTTTCCCAGTGGTGGGGGAAGGTCTTGTGATATTAGGTATTAATTCAAGGTACCCTTAACGTGGCTTAAGAGAAAATTCGATTTTGATCTTTTCAAGGCAGAAATCCCTCCCTACTGCTGCACAAGACAGTTAGCAGCACAGGTGTGTGAAATGCAAAGGGACTGGGTATAAAGACCCCGAGATTTGGATTCTGACCCCAGGCTCAGGTCATTGGCTGTATGAGCTACAGACAGTTGCTTCCAGAAGTAGAACTTGAGGCATCCTTGGATGAATTTTCAAGCGTAGGCTGCTTCAAAAGCCCCTCCCTGCCTCCTGCCAGAACTGCCTGGTAGGGAGAGACACAGGGGCGGTGGTGGCACCCTCCTCCCCCATCCCTTTCCCATTCTACCAAAACCCTTAACTTTCCCCGGCCTTTGCCAACTCCCCTGTGGTCTGAAGTGTTCCAGGAAATGAGGAGTAATTCTTTAAATCTTGCTTTATAAGGGGAGCACCATGTGACTCCTCTCTGTGGAGGCTCAGCCCGCAGAAGTTCAGGGTCAGGACTCCAGGCTGAAGACTGCCATAACTTGGCAGAGCTCCCCAGAACGTGCCCCCTCTCCCCTCGTCCTCCCCACACATCCCGCCTTCACTTAGTTCTTCCCTCCCTGGGCCCCAGGGCTCCCACTTGCATTCCTTGTATCTTCTGGCATTTTTCATGTTGTTGCACTTCGCATTTAATAATAGCTCTGCATTCTCTTCTTTATCTGAAATCAAGGCTCATACCTGCATCGTGTGTTCACTTTGGAATAAGATTTATGGCCAAGCTTGCCATTGGGTTAATTGCTTTTCATTGACTTCATGCTTCTTAATTATTACAAATTATTTGCCTGTACAAGAAACAGTTCCAACCTGCTCTCTGAAACTAGCCTTCAGTTGCAACCAGAACCTGGATTGCCTGTGCTTGGGGAGTGGGGCTCCTGGCTTTACGCATCAGAGTCTGGTCATAACGAGTGTAGGTTAGAGAATGGGTAATCTTAGCTCTTTAGGCTTCGAAGCCTAGATTGTGGTCTGTGGGTCAAAAAAAAATTGAATTTGCTTTTCTAAGCCAAAGTTTGTTCTGTGCCTCAGTTCTCAAATCTATAAAGTGGAATTAGAAAGACCAAAAGGCAAGATGTGTATATTAAATAACATGTTTACTTTAAAATCAGTTTTGAAAAACCTATACTTCATGTGATGAGTGAGGTTTTAAAAGCAAGAAAGAGAGAAAAATTCTTCCCTCCAAAAGAGAGCCGGAATAAATCCCAATGGAAAATTTGTGCCTTTCTGCGGTTGGAGTCATTTGGTCAAGAAATGATGAAATTACAAATTTCTGAAAAGGGTGTGTGTGCTGGAGTTTTTGAGGGCCAGGTCTCAGCATGATGCCTGGGCAAGGCCTGCATTGAACTCTGGGGCAGAATAAAGAGAAGGAAATGGTGGAGACCAGCGTTCTTGCCAGCACAGTAGTGCCTCCTTCCACGGTCTAATAGAGCCCATTAGCTTCTTCATTGCATGAACTTGGACCCACACTCTCTTGGCAAGCTGCACACTCACCACCCCTCACAACGTAATTTGTCCTTTACTTCTAGATGGGAACGGGTGGTAAAAAGTAAATTACGGCTGGAGGTTTGCACAAAAAATCTGTATAACACAGCAGGGGCAGCTGCTGGAGCTGCAGCCTGGTATTTGGAGAGCAGGTATTTCTGTGGGTGTAGAGGAGCATTCCTGCCCTTCCTCACACCCCAGCTGTTGATGTCAGCACAGTCAGTCCATTTGGTAACTGGGATTGGCTTTGAAGTAGCATTCAACAGTGGAGAAAGAAGTCAGCCTGGTGGCTGTGCCCGGAATCAGGTGGGAGGACATTTAAAGTTCCGTGGTAAGAGAGCATGGAGGCATATAGGGAAGAAGAGTTTGTGGCTATTTCTGTCATCTACCAACACACTGCCAAGTGGGCTGGCAGTAGCAGACGTCCCAGACAGAGGGCAGTGTCCACGCTCTGTGGCAGGCTCATTGAGTCCTTGCAGGTACAATCTCACATGTGGTCTGAGTCTTGTTCTCAGCTGAGTGATCTTCCAAGTGTAACTCTCTGACCTTCCCAAAGAGTGTCTGACCCATCCAATATACGTAAACAAATTCCCTTTCTGTTTAGACTAGTTGGAGTCGTTTCTACGGTTCTAACAGGGCTGTGACACTGATAGTTTCCTAAGGCTTGAGCTCTGTGGCTTCAAATACTCCATGATGAAGAAAGCACATTTTTGTTTGTTTGTTTTGCTTTATTTTTTGCAAATAAAATGTTTTGCTCACCTATCCCCATAATTCAGTTAGGCTTTAATACACAAACTCTGAACTCCCCAAATATCAAAGCAGATGGTCTGAAAATATAAAGGAAAGCAAACTCCTATTTCTCCCACTAGAAAAGCATATACTTAAATTTTGTGTGAAAATATTCTAATCTCTCACTTTTTAAAAATAGCTATAGATCAGGAAGGAAAAAAACATAAGCTCTGTAGCTCCACCTAGTGTCCTGTTGAACTGGTGTGGCACCGTATTAATTTTTAAGAGAATGAAAACGAAACGTCCTGTAATTTCATTGGACGATCTTTGACCAGTTTTGAATGGGTATCAATTTTAAAATGTTTTCAAACTAAAAATGGTATGGGTTAGTGCCTAAGATTATGGACTTTGGATTCCACTTGTGCTACAGGTGTACACGAGCTTTGTGACTTAGGCTTTTCTGAGTCTCCTCTGTGAGATCAGTCACCCTGCTGTCATCCGGAGAGGGCGGCAAACTAGAAGAGGAGACCGGGATCAGCTAGAGGCCGCTCAAGTGTTTGAAGAGAGAAAAGATGAGGGCTTCACTCAAGGCAGAACTGTGGGGTTGGAGAGAGGACAAATCTGAAAAGTAAAAGGAAATATGCTTATTCCAGGATATATGGAGGCTTTTAAACTTTTGGTTTCACATAGAGTTAAATTTATAGGCCAAATAGTAATCTGTGGATCAATAGGACACTACACTAATAAGAAGGAAAGTGAAAGCTGATAGGACACTGGTTGCGCATCTGTGTGCATTGGTGGGGTTGCGCGTCTGTGTGCATTGGTGGGGCCAGTGTTGCCAGACACGTCTCCAGAAATAGGTGAAGACTTGGTATTACTTTTTATATTATATTAAAAAATAACTGCCTCTTTCCCAGGTTACAATCTATGGGAATCTGTGATGTTTCTGTTTATATTTTATGGTTACCTACGATGATCGCTATAGTTACCCAATCAGACAAAGAAATCCCACCAGGGGAGGAATTCCAGGCCTCTTTAGGCCAGACCCTTTGTAATAAATAGCCCCCGGCAAGTTATACAGGCAAAGCCAGAGGCATTTATGAGTAAATACTGACCCCCAGTGTCTAGGTGCAGAAACGAAATATATATATTTTAAATGATAAAATAAGAATCCTGGGAGAGTCCCTGGAATTCCAGCTGCACATAACATTCCCTGCAATCCCAATCCTAGGATGCTGGGGTGCTTCAGAAACTGACTAGCCAGCCTATGGTTAGCGGCAGCCTGGGGAACTCTAATGACTGTTCTACAAAACGATGGTCAGGATGGATTAAACAGCCTCAGCCGTGGGCACAGAGCTATGTGAGGGCCTTTGTTCTCTCTGCTTCAGAAGTGACATATGTCAAGGTCTAGGTTCAACTGCTCTAAGACTTCCCATTAAAAGGGTAAATTTTATGCAATTATTTTGACTAATGATTTCCCACATTGTTGAACGTGACATCCACTGAAGTTTCCTCTCAAGTGGACACAGCTCAATTGTAATTTTATGGGGCCACTGTCATATATGTGGCCCACTGTTGACCAAAATGTTATTTGGCATGTAGCTACATAGTCAATGTTATAATTATTGAATTGAAGAAACAGTTTATAACATTGTACTATTCCTTCAGTCCTTCTGTAGGTTTGAAATTTTTTAAAACAAAACTAGAAAAATAAAGTGACAGAAGACATTGTGAGAGAAACAAGTATATTAGTTTTGTTAAGTATAGTCATTAAAACGTGTCTCATTACATGAAGTGACTGGATAAAGGTGCCTGGTTTCTATACTTTTAATTCTTTATTTTATCTTATTTATTTTAGGTTTTGCACTTTTTGGCCAGGGCTGGGTTTGAACCCACCATCTCCGGTATATGGGGCCAGTGCCCTATTCCTTTGAGCCAGAGGCGCCACCCTTGTGCTTTTTAATTCTTGAAACCTCAGTCCTATTAAGAGAAAAACTTCTTAAGGCAGTATTAAATACAGAATGTAATGTGTGTACAAATTGTGCACTCATTTTATTTCTATTATCTTAGAGGCTACAACTATGCATCAGACCAGTAATTAGCTTATCTGCTAATACAAGTCCAAAATCAGCTTCGCAATGGCTGCCATTTGGCTTCTTTAAAGTACCAAGAACAAAGGTCAGAACAGATTACTGATAACTCTCATCAAACTGAAGACTAAGCTGTTTCAAAATTTCTTTTTTGATTTCAAGATACTTTATTCTTAAGACAGGTCACAACACTAAGCTTGTGGCCCATTCTGCCACCGTACAAACCACAAAGGCTTGCTCAGCAAGGGAGAGACATTCTTTCTTGTAGCATGTCTGCAAAGTGATAAAAATCCATATAAAACAAATATTCAAATAGTTTCCATAGGAACACAGATAAGTGTGACCCCATCTCCTAGTCTTCTATCTTGGTGCATCTGTGCCAACTCTACTCTTACAAAGACATTTCAAAACCAGCAGTAATTAAGTTCAATGGTCCCCCCAAATCCCTTAATTCAAGCTAAACTTGCAGTTAACCATGACAGAATAATACTACATATTAATACTAGCTAAAGCACAAGTTGCTGGGTGACATTTCATTCCATTTTCTCAAGCACAAGACACAGGCGAGTGCTGCTGTCCTGCTCTTCCACTTTGGGTGGGAAGTTGGGGTTCTGGGTTTGCTATATGAGTTGCCCCATTGGTCCTGACATCAGCTAGCAGATAGTCGGCCTCTGGAATCCACTGGAAGTAGAAGCAGCAGCCTCAGTGTAAGTGCCATGGTCAAAGAGCATCTGAGCACATCCAGAGGCAACTTGGTTTTGCGATTGCCACCGATGACTCCAAAGCAGTCTGTTGACTCAGTGCTACATTAGATTCCATGCTCAAAACCAGCAAACTTCTTTTGGGACTGGCAGAAGAGCTAACTGTTGCTGCTGGTGTCAGCTTCCACGTAGGAAGTGGCTGTACTCATCTTGAGACCTTCGTGCAGGCAATCTCTGATGACCGCTGTGTCTGTGGTATGGGAGCTCAGGTTGGTCTCAGCACGTATCTGCTTCATGTTGGCGGTGGCTGTGAGATGAGTGGATCTGAGATGTGAAGCTTAAGTTTGAAGAGATCACAGTGGAATCCACCCAGCACTGGACAAGTATTTTCCATCAGACTCTGGAGTGAGAATCACAGCTGTTTCGCTTTTCAAAATCTACCCAGTTTTGTGTTTGTCATTTGCTCCAGAATAATCCAGTGCAAGAGAGAAGGTACATAACAGTGGCCATTAAGTTAATGAGTGGCCATTGTGCTATTTATACTCTCCACTTTGGTGAATGGCTACAATGTTTTATAATAAAGACTTTTGAAAAACACGAGCTTAAATGGCTAGCCCCAACTCAAATGAAAGGCAAGTCGCAAGTGGAAACCACACTTTCTCTTACCTTTAAAAAATTGCCAGAGAAATCAACTTTTTGGGCAACTTAAGGTTCTAGGGTGTTAAAGGCTAGACTATAAAGCTAGAGTATCCTCCAATAATCAATACTTTAACAATTATGGAAAAGGAGGTACTCCAATTCTGTCTTTAATTTGGCCAAATAACTGTCATTAGAAAGAGATTAGATGATTCAAATATTTTTGTGTTTTGAATGTTCTCTGTCTGGAATCACTGGTTTAAATTCTCCTCCTAGCCCAATGTGAAAACCTTCTGGCTATAGCCTAACACAACATCTGTCCCAGCCACATCTGCTCTGAGGCAGGCATGATTTTATATAATAAACGGTGCTACATAAGTAAGCCCCAAACTTGCAAAAGGAAAAAAAAGGAAACATGATCAGGATCTAGTGATCTGCCAGGCCGAGGCAATGGTGGGGTGTTTCTGAGGGAGAGAACATATGAAAGGCTTTCTGGGTGAGAGGAAAGGAGAACTTTGAAGAGATTCCTACATGTTACTTGTAAAATGCATAAAAATGAATTTAAAGTGATACAGGGGTGAGATAAATTTTCTGTCTCGTAGTTTCTTCCACTCCATTTTGTCAAAAACTCCAAGGTGCTAGGAAAATGAACAGTTACCACGACATGGTAGAAGGGAGGGAAAGAAGTTGATCCCTGAACTCTTCCTCCTGGAGGATTTCCGCGTTCAGCCACGGGGCTGACGGAGTGCAGTTCAGCAGGAATTGGTTCCAACAGATTCAGACTGCGACCAGGAAAAGCATTCTCTCCAAAGCTACAGGGCACGAGGAAGCTTCCCAGGGTAGAAGACGAATGAGCCCTGCTATTAATATGCACCCTGGGAACTGCATCTTACTAACAGTCCTGAACTAAGACGAAAAATAAGTTGCATGTGTTGGGCAAAAGACTCTAGCTGAGCTTGGAAATCGATCCCATTAATCTTCCTTGATCCTATCAGGAAAAGAGACATTAGACATGTATATTCTAACCAAGGATAATTTGTTAATTCAATGCCCAAATTGGTACTAGACAATGCAAACCCCTCCATTTTCTGAGGCAGAGCTGCTCTTTCTAAAAGAAAAAACCAGTTACCAGTGGACCGGGATGTGTTACTAGTGTCAGATATTTGAAACTCTGAGAGCAGCTGCTCTTGCTACTGTCTTTAACTCACCACACGGGACCTACACTGGGGCAACCATTTCAGCTGGGAGAGAGCGGGCATCTAGCATGTCTCAGGGAAACTTTAAACTGGCAACAAGATAGGCTGCCCAAGGACCAAATTCCTAGAAGTCTGTCTTCCTTTTCTTTAGGATAAATAAAATCTGTAATTTCTGGCCCAGCCTCAGACAGAACAGAAGGATGCCAAGATTAGGATGCAGGTGAGGCAGGATTCAGGATTCCTGCCTCAGAAATCCTGGATAACTTGCTAATAATCCAACGGAAATAGGAGGTTTATGTGAGGTTTTTGTAAATGTCTTTTCTGTTCACATTTACCTCAGGTGAGATCTGGAAAACAGTGAGACTAAATTTTATCAGAAGTATTACATGAGCAAAAATCATCCCTATCTTGGGAAGCCTGCAAGATTCCAAAGTGATTGGATATGAGTGTTGCTTTGTGTGCAGAGGGTCCCCTGGAGGTGGACACCTAGACTCAGGACAACAAAAGAAATCCATCTTTAGGATCTTGGGCTTCATTCAGATGTGGGCCTTAAGTGGGATAGAAAAGTCAGAGGTCAATTCCAGAGAGAAGTTATTAAAAAACAGTCTAAGTCACAGCCTAGCCACAGGTTTGGTATTCTAGGAAGATCTAGTCGTTTCATTCTTAACCCTGCTCTTTGTATTATTCTGTTAATCAACAAAACTAAAATGAAGGGGCTACACAGAGAACCAGTTGTCAGTAATAAATGTACAGTGTCCAGTCCATGTCCTTACGCCTCACAGCTGTGGCCAGCCGTGAGCACACCAGATTTATCCCTTCTCAGCCATCTTCAGCCAATTTCTAGAGTCCCGAATTACAGATCACACAGAGACCAACCTGTAGAAAATAATTAGTTTTCTTCAAATGCCAGTTTCACTATAAAATAGATACAAATAACCTAATCCACCAATGGAAACCTGCAAAAGAATGGTAACAGCCATTATTACTGCAAATGTTTTTTATATGACTTTGTCCTTGAACTATATGTGACTCACTTTGAAATACGAGTGTCCCAAAAGTTGCCCTACACAGGGAAAAATGGGAAATTGTAGCTAAATGTACCTCTATTTACAAAATATTACAAAATTATACAAAGAGGTAGCCAACATGTAGAGAATGTTTCATAAATATCTGTGAATAAACGTACATTTAGCTACAACATCCCACTTCCCCCTATGTATGATATCTTTGGGACACCCTATAGAGTCAACAGCTTAAAGAAATGAAGAGTCACATACCCCCAGCATTTAAAAACACACTGTGAAAAAGAGTATAATCAAGAGAATAAGCAATCAATCGTGTCCATGGCCTGCCCTGATGACTCCGGTGCATACTATAATCAGCGGTGAAGGACAAATACACGTATGTGACAAGCCCCCAAATATCGTTCCCTTTGCTCATGTGAATAAAATTACCTCATGCACTATATTCTACCTTTCCTGCCCTAACCTTCAATTTTTAGAAAACTTGAGTGTCTATCTGTTGAAATAAGTGTAACTCTTTGAGTGACACAGGAAGAAAGGGGCCCACCTAAAATCCATCAAACACACAGACAGCTGGTGGGGATGTCACTTTCTGCCACAGAACTTTATTGTCAAACTAATTGTAAGTACACAAGGATTAAAGTTCAAAAAAGCAAACCAAAAGAGAACCTAAATGGCCACAGTTGTCCATTTGCTGCTTTTCTAGCAGTCAAAGAGGAATTCTACTAAATGTCAAACAAAGGATGTCTCTGGACTAGAAGACAAGTCCAAGGGTCTTGTTTGCATCATGGTGATGTGCTTGTTAGCTTTCTTAGAGGAACAAATCTGTGATTTTCCCATTTAATGGGCTTCTAGACTTACCTACCAAAGTATCCCTTTTCCTACAGGAAAAGACTAGCAATACATACTTACAGTGTATTATATATTATCCGTTATTATCATCCCAGAAAATCTTACTAAATATAAAAGTGAACTACTTATTAGAACAGTGCCTGTGACTCAATAATGATTTATGGGATGGTAAAAACCTTAAATTTCATCTCTGCTTGTTAGTCTCCTGTTTCAGAAAATTATGACTTTGGTTAAACCCCACTGGTTACTAGTTTGGGGAGTAATTCAGACAGGGCTAGCAGGAAAGCTAACTCAGAAGGCTTATGACACAAACACTCAGGCATCCTAAAGCCTCCTCTGGGCCAAGATATGTTACCTAGCTACCTACACAAACTCTGCTCCATGGCCTAGCTCTGGAAAATCTGAAATATCAGGGAAAAATCAGCACCCATAACACACTGCATGCCACCTCTTTTGCATCTATTCCTAGCCAGCATTTGGGAGAGACTTCACTTTTTAGCTTGTTTCACTTTTCCTTGATCCTCTACTTTCTTAATGGCTGCCTGGATGGCCTCTTGGTCCCCCAGGAACTGGTGAGGCCCAACAGCATGCAGATTTTCATCCAGTTCCAGAAGGATGGGGACTCCAGTAGGAAGAGTAATGTTGATAATGTCTTCATCTGAAATTCCTGTTGATCAGAAGAGACAAGGTGTTAATGAGACAGAAGGAAGTTCTGTCTAATAATTTAACTGCAAATCCATTTAATACCATTTAACTACATGCTTGAAAATATGCCAGGTACTATGAGGGATTCCAGCTACAATTCCTAGAAACCAAGAACTTTCCAGAAATTAAAGAAGGAAAAAAGAGAAAAAAGCTTATACAGAGATTCACACTAAGTGCTAAATCAAATCTCAGGACAAGATACCTTTGGGGGCAACTTGTTCTTGGCTGTTTCCTATCTGAATTGGAAGGAACAAAAATTATCTTCTCTATGCACATTTATGTTATTCCTTTTCCACAGGAATCATTTAATGTTGAAAAACTGGGAAGTGAACCAGGAGCATTTTCTGTGTTTTTCCTTTTATATGTTTTCCCTGGGCTGGTACTAAAATCAGACTGCGTGAGCCTGGATACCCTGGCTAGATCCCAAGAAAGAATGTTCTCCTAGATGCTTAGGAGGGAGGGTCAAGGAGAAGCAGAAACAGGTTTACAGTCTACAGCCCTTATTTACAGGCCTTATAAACAGGTCTATTCCCCTACTGTCCCTTAACATCCCCAAAGAGGAAGTATATGTAAGGTCAAGTCATCCTTAATCCTTTTAAAAATACAACTGATTATTTCAACTTTGATTAGAAGAGTTAAAGCTGTAGTAGTGGTAGTAATAAACTGTTCATTCTTAGAACTACTTCTAACAATGGACAGCTCATATGTCCTGAGTACATACTTCAAAGCATTTTTTGTGTATTATTAATAACTCATTTAATCATCTCTGTAATCCTATGAGGATATGAACTATTATTTCTCCATGCAAAAAGTTCCGGCACAGAGAGGTTAAGTAAACAACTCAAGAACACATGATAGTAAATGGTAGAGCCTGGATTCAAACTGAAGAGGTTGTATGTTCTGTACAAGGTAATGCCTAAAGTTTCTTGGAGTTCAAAAGGGGCAAGGAGAAGGCATGCAAAAACATGGGGGTTCAGCAAATTAAAAGGCAACTGAAAGTATTCAAATTTTCTATTTTATAGATTTTATTAATTACATAGACTTCTAAATTCTAACCATGTACTTTCTGTTCTTTAACAGAAAAGATCTAGGTGAAGAAAGGTTTTAAGGAGAGCCCAGAGTTTGACTTTACTTGATGGGGGTACACTAAGTTGTTATCAGTTAGTTATCAATGCACCTTGTCATTCTAATTAGCCATTGGTCCTAACTCTGTGCACCAGCCAAGAGTCACAGAATCATAGCACTGGATCCTTACCACTAGGGTGATTCATTATTACAGTTTCATGTCTAGGCCCAGAAGGGCTACCTAGAAACTCTTAAATACAAACTATCCAGACTCAAACATCTGTGAAACAATGGAAAGCATCTGAACTCATCCTAACTAAGAAGACGGTGTCTCTTCCAAGTGCACTGCCCCATGGCCTCTCCCACCATCCCACCTCCATATACTGTCTGTTGAATTACAGTGAAGTAACATCTCTGGACCTCCCTCCTATGATGTTAAAAAAAGGAAACACACATTTTTCCTTTTCCAATATGCAGGATAGGAGTGGGGACTTAAAAGGGAACATACATGGACAAGTATAGCAAAGTCTTCTTTCCCTGCTAGGACTTTCCTTCTAGGTAAAAGATTTAAAGGGAAGATTACGAAGACACAACTTTGACCTGCCAAGTCCCACTCCTATACCTGAGACCTTACACAAGATTATCATCGCAAACTGAGGCTGGCAAGAAGAGGTCAATTCAGACCAGACATCTAGCTGTTGAGCAGAGATGACTGTCCTAGATTCTAAGAGCCCTCTGGCTCACTCAGCCAGACATGTCGGCTGGCTGTGCAGCGGCTGCCACATGCATCTCTTGGGGAAAGAGCAAGGGGCATCTCAATGACATATGGATTAAAGCCAGGCGGCTGCTGAGGCTTTAGAATCCAACAATTCTCATCCCCCAATCCAGAGGAAGCTCTGAGGTCTTTAAGCCTAAAGGACTTTTGTTTTTGTTTTTGAGATAGAATCTCACTCTGTCACTCTGTATTGAGTGCCATGGCATCATAGATCACAGCAACCTCAAATTCTTGGGCTTGAGCAATTCTCTTGTTTCAGCCTCCTGAGTAGCTGGGACTATAGGGGTCTGCCACAATGCCTGGCTAATTTTTCTGGCTCTTGCTTAGGCTGGTCTTGAACTCCTGAACTCAAGGGGTGCACTGGCCTGACTGCTAGGATTACTCATTATAAGCCACCCCACCCGGGCCTAAAGGACTTTTTACATGCATAATGCTCTGGGCAAGGACATGTGTCACCTTGGCCAGGAATTTGCCTCCAATGATCAATTTCTTCATTTATAAAATGAGAGAAGACAATCTCTTCTGACACCAAAGTCCCTCTATTTTATTCTTTATGGTTAAGAAAAAGTAGAGGCAACTTATAGGCCTCTACATATAACTATTGCACTTAAAATTAAGGCACGTTAGAGGCCCAAAAAACATGTTTATAATCATCTATTATGAAAGATTATAGTTGATCTGTTTCTATTTCTGTGAATAATGTGCTTTCATTGGAAAGAAAGATATATTTTACAGATTTCTCCAATTAATCTAAATCTCCACTGTAAAAATTTATTTATTAAGACATAACGAGTAGCTGGGCATGGTGTCTCACGTCTGTAATCCTAGCACTCTGGGAGGCCAAAGCAGGTGGATTACCTGAGCTCAGGAGTTTGAGACCAGTGGAGTTCGAGACCAGCCTAAGCAAGCAAAATCCTGTATCTAAAAATATAAAAACCAGCCAGGTGTTGTGACAGGCGCCTATAGTCCTAGCTACTTGGGAGGCTAAGGCAAGAAGATTGCTCGAGCCCCGGAGTTTGAGGTTGCTGTGAGTTATGACAACGCCATGGCACTCTACCCTGGGCAACAGAGCAAGACTCTTCTTCAAAAAAAAGGAAAAAAGACATAACTAGTAAAAATAACCATGTTTAATTAAAGTTTATCATAAGTAAAAACTATGAGTGTACATATTTATCAGCACAGAGTCATCACTCATAGGCATGTGACTTTACAAAGTCAGCTCCTATTAAAGATCCAGTACTTTAATTTAAAAGGACTAAATACTCCAGTTCCGTTCAGCATTGTATTGGAGGCTCTAGCCAGAGCAAGTCCAGGCAAAAAAACAAAATAAAAGGCACCCAGACTGGAAAAGAAGAAGCAACATGATCTCTATTTGCAGATGATGTGATATCACCAAAAATTGTCATAACTAATAAATGAGTTTAGCAAGGCTGCAGGATACAAAATAGAGAAACATAAATTGTATTTTTACACAGTAGCAATGAGCAACATAAAAGTGAAATTAAGTAAACAACTCCATTTTTAATAACAGCAAAAAGAATAAAGTGCTAAGAATAAATTCAACCAAAGAAGCACAAAACTTACATTTTGAACATTATAAAACACTGTTCCAATTAAAGAAGATCTAAATATATGAAAAGACTTCTTATTATGTTTATGGATTGGAAGGCTTACTATCGGTACAATGGCAATGGTCTCTAAGTTAACATACAGATTGAATACAATTCCTATCAACAATCTAAGCTGACATTTTACAGAAACTGACAAGCAGATTCTAAAAATCATATGGAAATCCAAGGCACCCAGAACAGCCAAAACAATCTTGATAGTTTCGGATTTCAAACTTACTACAAAGCTACAGTCATCAAGCCAATGTGGTACTTGCATGTCATGTGTGTATGTGTGTATGTGCGTATGTGTATATGTGTATATGTGTGTATGTGAGTATGTGTGTATGTGCGTATGTGCGTATGTGCATATGTGTATATGTGTATATGTGTGTGTGCGTGTGTGTATGTGCGTACGTGTGTATGTGCGTATGTGTGCATGTGTGTATGTGCTACTGACATAAGATAGACACAGATCCATGGGATGCAACTGACAGTCCAAAATAAACTATCATGCTTTTGAGCAACTGATTTCCAACAAGTGCATCAAGACAATTCAACACAGAAGTAATAGTCTTTTCAACAAAGAGTTCTGAGATAACTGTATATCCACATGCAAAATAATTAAGTTGGACCCTATACTTCATATCTTATATAAAAATTATCTCCAAATGGATCAAAGACTTAGATGTAAGAGCTAAAACTATAGAACTCTTAGAAGAGAACATCAGAATAAAGTCTTTATGACCCTGAATTAGATAGACAATGGTTTCATAAATATGACAGCAAAAATCTAAGCCATAAAAGACAGTAAGATAAACTCGGCATAGACAAATTTAAAATGTTTCTGTTTCAAAGGACACTACTAAGAATATGAAAGGACAACCCAGAAACTGGGAAACAATTTTTGCAAATCATATCTCTGGTAAAGAACTCGTATCTAGAATATATGCGGGCAGACAATGAAGTTCATGAACTCATTCTAGAAAAAAATGCAACATAATTCATTGCTGAATAGCACAATGGTCACCTTCAAGGTACTTCTCTTAGGAAGCTATACAGTGTCGGCTGTGCCTAGTTCACCCTTCAGAGCAATTGTGGGAATACTTTTTCTGAAATGGCCATCGGGGCTATAATGGTACAAGGTCTGAAACTCAAGTTCATAAACTCAATCCCAGAAAAAAGTGCTACATGCCTCACTGCTGAATATCACTATGGTTACCAGATGGCTGAGGGGAGTACTCTGAAGGCAACTACACTGATATTCAGCAACTATTTATCAACTACACTGATATTCAGTAGCTTTTTCTAGGATGAGTTCATGAGCTTAATTGTCTGATTTCGTATAACTATTACACTTCAATAATAAAAAGACAAATGACCAAATTTAGGAGTAGGCGTAAGATCTGAACAGGCCTTTCAATTTCTTCAAGGAAGACATACAAATGCACACGAAAATACGCCCAGCATCATTAGCTATTAGGAAATGCAAAGCAAAACCACTAGATACCGCTTTGTACCCAGGAGGACGGCTACAATCAAAAACTGGGTTATAAACAAATGTTAGTGACAGTATGAGAAACTGGACTCATTGTACATCAGAAAATGAGTTACACAAAAGGCTGTTGCCTCTGAGAAAAAGTCTAGCAATTCCTCTTAGAGTTACCATATGACCCAGCAATTCCACTCCAACAAAAATGAAATATACGTCTGTACAAAAACCGGTACAAACTGTCATAGCAGTATTATTCAACTAGTCAAAATGTTTTTGAGAATTAAATGTGGCCTTTAATTTTCCAGAATTCATTCATCCAGCAGATGAATTTGAATTCTCAGAAAAACAGAGTATTATTTGGCAATAAAAAGGAACGAAGTACTGATACAACATGAATGAACCCTGAGGAAACCTGTCACAAAGGACCACATATCGTACGATCCCATTTATATGGAATGTCCAGGATTGGCAAATCTATAGGGACAGAAAGAAGATTAGTGGTTGCCCAGAGCTGAGGGAGTGGGGGAAGTCTGGTGGGTGGTGATAGCAAAGGAGGGTGAGGTTTCTTTGAGGGGTAAGAAAAATGCTTTAAAAGTGATTGTGGTTATAGATTTATAATTCTGTGAATATACTACAAGCCATTGGGTTATATACTTTAAATGATGAATAAAGTGCTATGTGAATTATATCTCAATAAGCTATTTGAAAAATATCAAACAGGCCCACAGAGGCTAAAGAAACCTGCTTAAGTCATGAGACTATTAAGACTTAAACTCTGGTCACATGACGGGTATGGTTATTTCCACCACCACCATGAGAAGGGAGAGAGGAGAATGTTTATAAATATGGCTTGCCCTTGTGAATAGTTAGATAGTAACTAGAACTCTTCTGATGTACCCAGTGTTCCCAGGACTGCTAAGGGGCATAAATAGCTAACCCACTGGGATCATGATGGGCCTGGGTTAGGGGCTGCTGTGTGTGGCTTCAGAAACAAGTTCTAGGTTTCTAGCTAGAGGCTAGGTTAGGAGCACACATGGGACTCATTTGTCTGACCAGGGCTTTAGATGTAACCAGATCCAACAAGTCCTCTCTTTCATAGCACCACCCTCAAGGTCTTAGCTAATGACCCATTTTGTGTGGAACTGAATTAAAGAGCTAACTAAACAAAGGCCACTGGAACTACATTTCAACTGTAATATTTCAACTACAAAGGAAGGAGATTTTGACAAAAATAGAATGTTTCCAATAAATAAAGCCAACCTTCCATTGTAAAGACTACTCAAGCCATTCAGCCAGCAGACTAATTACTTACGAATATTTAAAATACTTAGACCGGTTAATAATCAGTCAATGTGACTTCAGTGATTGAAATTTTAAAATAGCAAATTAGGAAAAACCACAGTGAAGTTATTACTCATTACCCAATTTCAGCATAAGCTACATTTATTATCCTAAGAGAGTTAAGCAAGCAGATCTCCTAAGGCAGTGGTTCTCAACCTTCCTAATACCACGGCCCTTTAATACAGTTCCTATGGGTCGCAGCCCACAGGTTGAAAACCGCTGTCCTAAGGCAACAATAATGCATCAGAACCGTATTAAACCAAACTGAATTAGGGCTATGTTCTGTAATATCCCATCACATGCTCATTCACTGCAATATCATATTAGAGTTAAAATGATACGCAGTGGAGTTGGGTACAGGAGCCTGAAAATACCCAAATCCACACACTCAAATTCTGAAGTCAGCCCTGTATAGACAGACCATATGCATGAAAAACTGGCCCCGCTAGTATGATTATTTTTGATCCACATTTGGTCGAGAAAAAATCCTCGCATAAGTGGACCTGCACAGTCCAGACCCATGTAGTCAAGTGTCAGCTGTGAAGGGAAACGCCACCAAGTTCTCACACTGGACCTTCCCCTTTCCATCACTGTCCCTCTCGTCACGTGCCCCTCACCATTGTCTCTGATTCTTGGATCTTTATGTAGAAGCATCTAGGCATTAACTACAACCAATTTAAACTCTGGGGATACGTCAAGTAAGAAATCATGAAAGTTTCAGGGTAAGTGAAGGGGGGTAATTCAAGGCCAAAATAGGGAGAAATTCCAACAACTTCATTTTCCACACACATGATTAGCTTCAAAAAGTCAAATGTCCTCCTACCAACCCCCTCCTCCAAGTCGCTGCAGCAGGACAGAAGCTGAATGCAAACTGTTATGACAATGTACATTTACTACTGCATTTAATTTTAGAGTTAACATAGCCTATACTGTTAAAAATAAGGATTTCTATCAATCAATTACACTCATAATAAAAGAAAGTTTAAGCATCCATCAGGCAACTAGGTGCCTCATATAAGACAGGCCTGAATTGGTTGCTTCTGAAAATATCACACTAAAATGCCAAAGGTGACTAACTCATCAGTCCCCGTTCCCTCAGCGAGTCCCAGCTGACCTTTCCATCCCGATACTCTAATTTCATCTCAGCACTTCTTTGCCTGGTTATACGTGCAGCTGCACATAATTCTTTGGGGATCAAGTCTATCGTGCATGAGTGTCTTGCGTGCCACTCTTATTCCAAACTTGGAACTGCCTAGTCCTGTGCTTGAACCTAGACTAAACAATCCACTTCCTCTGGCAAGATGCAGACTTCATCTAATGCTTCAGCTTGGTACCTGGCTTTTTCTTGCAGGCCAGCAGGAAACAAACAGGAAGTGACTGTGCCAACCACAGAGAAAGAAACACAGGCCTGTCTGGAATGCTACAGAACAGGATGCTTTTAGATACTAGGCCGATGTTAGAAATGTTCATGGTGTCTGAACCAGTCAGAGGTTGGCCCTGATTTAACAACCCTGGACTTATACTAGCACAGTATATTATTTTTGCTTCTAAAAAAATTAGCAAAGCAGTCTCTTAAGCAGGAATTTTCTTACTATATCCCATGTTTTCTTTTTTCTGAAAGTATTAAGAACTACCATCAGATTAAAAACAAAGTACTCTCGGCCCGGCACCTGTGGCTCAAGTGGCTAAGGCGCCAGCCACATACACCTAAGGTGGCAGGTTCAAATCCAGCCCGGGCCTGCCAAACAACAATGATGGCTGCAATCAAAAAATAGCAGGGCGTTGTGGCGGGCGCCTGTGGTCCCAGCTACTTGGGAAGCGGAGGCAGGTGACTCCCTTGAGCCCAGGAGTTGAAGGTTACTGTGAGATGTGATTCCACAGCACTTTACCCAGGGGGACAGCTTGAGGCTCTGTCTCAAAAAAAAAAAAAAAAAAAACCCCAAAGTACTCTCAAAATCATATGCAATTTATAAGCAGAGATATTGCATCAATAAGTCATTTGACAGTTTAGAGACCATCTTCATCAGTCAAGTGGCCTGAACGTACAGTTCTTATGTTTGCAATTCTTAAACAAGCATGTCATCTAACTCTCAATCAGTAATGTTTGCCTCTCATTGTAACCATTCAATTGCCTTGACTCCACCAGGTCCTTGCTGACCTACTCCTAGACTCGGTGGTTGTGAGAAAGAAAAAAAGCAGATGGAAGCCCCAGTTAAGACTACAGAATTTGGTAACAAATAAAAGCAGAGGTAGTCCTGGGATGAAAAAGTCTTTATTAGCAGCAGTGGTAACCTTTAACCTTAACAAGGCTCTCAAACAAGAGTTCACGGTCCAGCAGTTTATACACCAACTTCTCATGAAGAAATCTTTTAAAGTCCTTCCCTACACTGGCCATGGCTTAGTGCTAAATAAAGTCAGGACCAGATAGCTCAGACAGCTCCGGAAGCCTTGAGAACACATAATAAATGTCCTTCAGGTTAGTTTTCAAAGGCACAGCAGGTATACGTAGCAAACTTCACTTAATTCTGCTAACGGACAATCAAACAACTGTACTCTGTTATTTGGCAGAACAGAAGGTTAAGGGTCTCAATTAAGCGGTGACTTCATTGGACAAAGTAGGCCTTTTCTGAGGTATAATTTACATATAGCAAAATTCACCATTTTCAGTGTGCAGGTTTATGAGTTTTAACAACTGCGTATGGTATAAACACTATAAACTATGGTATAAACTACTATGGTACAGTATTCTACACTACACTATACTACCCTTATATACTGCACTAATCAGGATATCACTCCCCAAATTCCCTTGTGCTCCTTTGCAGTCTGCCTTTCTCCCACTAATCTGTGTTATGTCTTGATAGTCTTGCTTTTTCCCAAATGGCATATAAATGGAATCATACGCTATATAGCTTTCAGAGCCCAGTCTCTCTCATTCAGCATAGTGCAGCTCGGTTATGCTGATACATCCATGACCTGGATATACTAAACAGCCAAAGTAAAACACAGCACTGGACTATAGCTTTTCAGTGAACTCAGAGCCATGTTCTAGTTCCTACATAAAATAATATATGTATGTAAAATGTCTAGAACTATGCTTGGCACATAGGAAGTGCTCAAAAGGGCCAGCTTGTACAGTTGTGCTAAGGAGTGCCATTCATAGACCACAATGTTATGATTACAGCAGTAATAATTTCAGATTCTTATTGCATCACACTACCTTTTTATAGCTTACCAGCCAAGGATGCTTTGGACTCCACTCCTTATAACACAGTATTCCAAATAAAGAACAGATCAAGGGAAGGGCTACTTTTTAGAAAAAAAAATTTAGAAGTCCAAGTGATAAGTGGGTGTGGAGACTTTGAACTAGGTTTTGGGTAGCGTTCACCATTCCCACTAATTATCATGATCATGGCCAAGTCATCTGAAGTTTCTTTGGGTTTCATTTTCTTTTAATAGCACCTGTCTTCCCTCCCACAAATGGAGGAAGCATCCGTCAGGATATGGATGCCTATAGGGTAAAGTCATAATACCAAATACTTGAGAAACCACGTACCATCTTAAGAACCAGTATTCTCGTGGTTGTATACAGATGACAGGTCTGAGGACAGATCTGAGAGAGGAGGAGTAATAGCAGCATACTCTCAGTAGAAAGATCTTGAGACACTTGGACACTTCAGGGTAGACTAATATTTTAATTAGTTATTTAAATGGGCTATTTTTTCTTCTTACTCCAAAGTTACAGTTTTTAAATAAGAAAGTATTTTTATAACAGGACAATATGCTGTCATTGATTCTATCCCTTGCCATGCTCTATCCCAGCAGTAGGTAAAACACTTGAAGTTTGTTGAGCAGTTGAAGGATGAGATGGGGGGGAAAAATCACCCCACTTCCTTGAAAGAGCCCATTTTATAGGGGAGAATTTTATATAAACATTTCTAGAAAACATGACTAGAAATCAGATGACTTTACAACCACAAGCATTTTTGCTCTTACAATCAACATAAAGAGATTTAGCAACTTTTGTGTTTATAGGAAATATGGAACTCTGGTCACAACCATTTCTGGTATTAATTCTTAATACTAGTGAAAGCTATCATCTTGAAAGTAAGGTAACCACATAATTTATCATCCAAGCTGGGCACTTCCAGTAAAAGGAGATGTAAAAGCAAAGGGAGGTGCTATTAATAACTGCACTGGGACAACAGGTATTAACCAAACAGTGGGGTGTATGGTCATATAACTTCATAGTAAACATAAATTATTAATTAAGGGGTACATTTTATGATATATATTTTTTACCAAAATAAAACCATATACACAAATAGCAAGCAGCTCTTCCCACAAGAAGAAAATGTTTATTTTCCCTAAAGTAAGGGAGATTCGCTTAATTTTTGGAGTCTTAAAAAGATAGCATGTAAATTCAATGAAACGTTTTCTATTAGACCAGGGATTTATCAGGTACCACATGGAACCTCATAACTTGAGCTGTTGAAAGTTAGACATGCAAGACAACAGGACTAACTCAATTATTCTGGTGAGCAGATACATCTATAATAAGTTTCAAAAGGGCTAAAATCTCACTAAGTTAACAGAAATGACGTGGATCTGTGGTCATACCACCCTGAACACGTCCAGTCTCATCTCAGATGCTAAGAAGCCTGGATAGGAAAAATAATGTGGAAAAAATAGCACATATTATTTCTTCTGATGTTGAGAAAGTCACTTATGTTTAATTCTCACAGCCATGATATAGAATACTTGGACCTTAATTTCCAACATACATTGTAAGAGAAACTTTATTAATACAGACTGGCAGTTAGAGGACCCCTAAGAGAAGAGAGAACTAATTTATGAAGTGATCCTAAAACTCAAGCCAGACATAATTTCTTCCATTTTAGGCACTGGAGTTAAGTCACGGTAGGATAGCAACACGTAAGAACTACATGAATCTTAACAGCAGCACTAGGCTACTATAGGCCAGAAAGGAACAAGGTTGTTCTAGCCAGGTGGGGTGAGCCAGGATCACAAATCACCCTTTATCTTCCTGCAGGCAGGTATCAGTCGTTACATCCACTCCATTTGGTTCCTGGACTATGGGTTTATGCCCAACTACATGTTCTGGCTTTTCTGCCATTTTCTCCCCCTGAATGTCCGCCACCCTCCCTGGTCACCAACTCTCCATTTCCCTTCTCTACCTAGTTCACATATACTCCCTTCTCCCACAGACATCATTTTCCAGCTCTGTGCCTTTGTCCATGTCATAGACTTGCTACCCCAGTCAATTCCTACAATCTGCCTCTTTCCACACCAACCCTATTGTTTGACATCAACTATCCCCTAAATAAAACGTTTCCATAAAGCCTCTTTGTGGTGACAGAGATAGGAGTTAGTTACAATGTAAGGCTACTTTAATTTCATCAATCTCTGGAAGGTCATTTAGTTTCATACATCCAACTTAAGAAAAGACCTTCAGATGAAGGGCTGGAAGCAGCCTGAGGACCAATACTTGCTCATTTCTCGGCCTGTCCTGTAAGTCCTCTTCTGTCCCAGGGGACAAAGCTGCATTTTCATTTATCTCCTTATTCTACATTCCACATCTGTGCATTTCTGCTTTGTGGTCACTTCCACATATTTGCCCTAAACTATTACTTTCTAGGTCAACAATGACAAATAGTTTAACCTTTCAATTCTATTTAGTAAATGTTCTGAAGCTTTAATGAGATATAATTCACATACAATTCATCCATTTAAAGTGTACGATTCAATGACTTTTAGTATATTCATAGAGTTGAGCAGCTATCACCCCAACAAGAAACCCTGTACCCATTTGCAATTACCACTCTCAATCTCCCCCCATCCCTGTGTTAGGTAACAACTGTTATGTTTTCTGTCTCTACTGATGTGCCTATTCTGGACATTGTACATAATTGGAATCCTATAATACGTGCTCCACTGTGACTGGCTTTTTTCATGTAACATGATTTCAAGGTTCATCCACACTGTATTATGTATCAGTACCTCATTCCTTTTTATTGCCAAATAATATTTCATTGTATGGACTTACCACATTTAATTTATCCATTCATTAGCTGATGGACACTTAGGTTGCTTCCATCTTTTGGCTATTAAAAATAATGCTGCTATGAAGGTTTGTGTGTAAGTTTTTATGTGAAAATACCCTTTCACTTCTCTTGGGTAGTTTTTTTGTTTGTTTGTTTTTGGCCGGGCTGGGTTTGAACCCGCCACCTCTGGCATATGCGGCCGGAGCCCTACTCCTTTAAGCCACGGGTGCCTCCCTCTTGTGGGTAGTTTGCAAGTTGAATTGATAAAAGGTAAGTTGAAGTTCCAAACTCCAGTACCTCAGAAAGCAACTTTATTTTGAAATTATCTTTATCACAGACAATCAAGTAAAAATGAGATCAGTGGTGTAGGCCCTAATTCAATAATTGGTATTCTTATAAGAGAGAGAAAAATCCAGTACAAGAAACATACACACAGGAGAATGTCATGTGAAGTTGGAGGACTAGAACGATGCTTCTATAAACCAAGGAACACCAAAGATTGCCGCAAATACCAGAAGCTAGGAGAGGCAAGGAAGACTTCTCTCCCACAGCCATCAGAGAACAAACCCTCTGACACCTTAATTTAGGGCTTCCATCCCCCAGAAAATAAATTTCTGTAATTTCTTACACCAGTATTAAAAAATAAACACAAATTTATACCTAAGAATGAATCATATGATAACTCTATTTTCAACCCGTTAGAGTAACTGCCAGGTTGTTTAAAGAAGCAGGTATACTGGGGGTGGGTCTCGGTGTGTGACACAACTTTTGGGGGCAAGGCACAATTGTAAGAGGGACCTTACCTAACAAATGCAATCAGTGTAACCTGGTTTCTTGTACTCTCAATGAATCCCCAACAACAACAACAAAAAGCAGCAGGTATACCATTGGATTATTTTTTAATAAATTATTAATGCTTTCAAAACCTTCCTCAAATGTAGCAAATTAACCTTTTCTGTCTAAACTCATTCTCAACATGTAGTTCTCTCTCTGCTCCTACTACAGTGACAGTCTTCTACCATTTCTCAAACTTTCTTCCTCTTTCCCTCAAAAAGAACATTAACAAATAGTTAGATCATCAATACACTTGGGGAGAGGTTGTCTAGAGTGTGCTGTGTCTGGTGCTGTGGGATAATCTCAAGGAGAGCTAAACTGGAAGACAGGTGAAGGGCAAACAGTACTAACAACAGGAAACTGCTTTTAAAGGGAGGACTTCCTAGCTAAGGCGATGGGCTGGAGGGGATCCAGAAGGAGACTGTGGCATTTTCATTAGGAAAGAGAGCCCGGCCACAACGAGATCTAAATCTCATCTCTGGAAAAGAGTTGGCATGGTCAAATAGAATTTATCTTCTGACAGAAACTTTGAAATTCTTAATTTCCATTTGTTGTTGTTCTAATAGCAGCCTCATACTTCTTCAAACAGTGACAGAATTGTGTATCTTTTGATCAAATATCTGATTATTCTGAACACGGAAGAATAGATTGTTTTATGTAGCCGAGTAAGATATATACACCCACATAATCTAGCGCCATGTCTAGCCAATAAAGTTTTTAATAGTCAAACAAAGTCTGTGGATTTTAGATCTCTACATGATTAATGGATGTCAGCTATATGAGTAATGATTTGGCCCTTGGCCTTTCCATATAAAAATTAGGGAAAAATAATCACACGCTAAAGATCATTTTGTTAGCAATAACCTATTTCACATACAAGGTCGAAATTTTCATTTTTCACAGCCTCTTACAGAAAAGTAAAGCAGAATGAAATGGAATGACGGAGAAATGCCTTCTATTTAGTAAGCCAAATGCTGACAGTGATCAAAGGCAGGAAAACACCAGACAGGGCAGATGACTCAAAAAGCACAACCATCTGGGATTAATGAAGGAAAAGAGGGGAGCGAGAAACCCCCAGAAGGTGCCACAGTGCAGACTGGCACTCAAACTGGTAAGCTCGAGTCCTCACAAGAGTTCATTGAGTTCATTTTACTTCAGAAGAAGAATACACTACATTTTAGGATACATCCAGAACACAGTATCAAGTAATTGAAATAAAATTAAGGCTACTGATGAGCTACAAAATTTTAGAGTCAAGATAAGTAAATAAGCCAACTATCCTTTTATTTTTTTTCTCCCTAACTTTCTTACCATTAGTGGCTAAGCCTGGTCTGGAAAGAGAGGACTGGAGCACAAGAACTGCTCAGGAAGCCTAGGTGAAACACAGCAGTCATTTAAAGCTGGGAGAAAGTGGGCAAAACTGAAGTCTACTAATGTACTCAACTTAAAAAACTCAAATTTATTTTCAACACCATTTCCACGATTCTTTCCCTTCCTAGCTCCCTTTCACTGTCTGACAACTAAAGCCATACAGTCTTGACAACCAGTGTTTCTCCAAGTGCAGAACCCCAAGCAGGAATATGAGCATCACCAGAAAACATCTAAGAAAAACAAATTCTAAGGCTGATTTGGAAACTCTGATGGTGGGCCCACAAATCTGTGTCATACCGAGCTCTCTGATGCCCGCTGAGGTCTGAAAAGTGCTGCTTCAGATAATACCAATGGAAAAGACACAGGAGTTTTTATACCAAGATGATTCTTAAGTCTGAAGTGACAAAGGGGAATGGGAAAAGTCTGTTATGTAAATGGTGCATTATGACCTTAATTTCCAGATTAAGGTCCGACTATAATACTCAGCGATCTCTAATAAGTAGTACATAAAGCTGGTACCTTCTAGATGTTTCAGAAGTGCTCTACTGCTATTTCCATGAGCAGATATCAGAACGGTTTTACCACTTAAAACTTCAGGAGCAATCCTTTCATTCCAATAGGGAAGGAGTCTTTCCAGAACATCCTTTAAGCTTTCAGATTTTGGCAGCTGATCCAGGGGTACATCACACACTTTATACCTCCGGTCACTGTAGATTTCATGGTAGTAAGGATGAGACTCCTCTATGGGAGGCGGGGTCACATTGTAGCTTCTTCTCCAGAGCCTCACTTGTTCTTCACCATGATTCAAAGCCATCTGCTCCCTGTTGAGACCAATCAGAGCTCCATAGTGGCGTTCATTTAAACGCCAGGAGCTTTCCACAGGAACCCATTCCTGCCCCAGCTCTTCCAGGATCAGCCAGGCCGTGTGGATGGACCGATTAAGGACAGATGTGAATACACAATCAAACTCAAAGTTTAGTGCTTTGAGTTGCTTCCCACAGTTCCGAGCTTCCTCCATTCCGTCACTGTTAAGTTTCTGATCCACCCAGCTACAGAAACGATTCTCCTTATTCCAAGCACCCTCTCCATGTCTTAACATAATAAGTTTGTACTTGGACATACTGATGTCTGAGCTTCGTTGGTGTTTTCAAATTGGCTAATGTTCAAGGACAGTAATACATCTAGAGAAGAAACAAAAAGTTTAAGTTACAATACTCATTCACCTGACTACCTGGAAATGGAAGCACAATGTTAAAACATCCCATTTCTAATATAAACTGAAATCCTTTTGAAGAATTTTGACATCAGATATCTGGTAACTCACACACTATGGCACATACAGGTATATTCTACAGATAATTAATTACAAGGAATGTAGTTGACTTAAATTTTATGACGGCTGCATAGTATGTTAATTGTATGACGTAAAATAACAGAATACTTCATTTTAATGGCATGCTGCGATTCCGGCAGATCAAAGGTCATTGTATGCTTAAAGAGTGTAGTAGGATGAGTTATAGATATTTACAAGAATGATTAGGACCTGTTTTCCCAGTTTTTGCAGCTGAATCTCACTTCGTTTTCCTCTGATGGAAAAAGAAATATTTACCAGTCTCACATTCTTGTTACTGACACTGCTAAACATGTTAACTCAATGAACCGCCACATGTATTTGGTATGTATCACAACTAGCTCTTCAATGCCACAGGCTACAATACAAACAAGAAAATTCTAAGGTATGCAAGATGGGGGGAGGTGTTAACATTCAAATAGCATTAAAAGTGATTTAAAGTGACATTAAAACCAAATATAGTACTCACCTAAATAATTTCTCACCTGCTCCAAAATACAGCTTTTAGCAGGAATAAATCCGGGTGCAAAACAAGCTATCAACTGGGAGCAGCTGAGAGATGCTGCCTGTGGAAACAGATTAACGGGCGCAAGGCCGTGGGAGTGAGAGGAAGCACACTGATAAGGAGGCCTGCCTCCTCCTGCCCAGACCTTCAGGCATCCCCCACACACCAGCCTCCCGTTAACAGAATCTAGTGCGGTGGGACAGGCACCCCTCAAGCAATTCTGAACTCCTCCTATTTAAGCTACCGGCCAAAAATCTGCTGGGGCCACTGTGCCTTGGGAGACCTGAGGGCCTGACCGCCCTGTGGTGGACACGTTTATACTGGCAAGTGTTGTTCAGTTTCCTTGCCCGGGGTCTCCACCTCCACATAGGGGAGTCAAGATTCTATGAGCACTGGGGCCTTGTCTCCTGCCACTGTTGGCAACTTCCATTAACTGGGGATTTTCTGTTCCACTTGAAACCTCAACAGATCCTTTATAAATATTCAGCAGTTAGATGAAAAAAGTCAGCTGATAGTACATTCTGTGTGATTCATGACAGTTATATAACTATCAGTGACAAAGTTAACTGGAATCTAGAGCTAGTTTCTACCTTTTTTTAGTGATTCCTAGAGAGTCTAAAGGGAAAAGTCTTTTATATATATATATGGAAGGAAGGAAATCAGACCAAGATGGTCTGTAAGAAGTCATGCATCACTTAAGGAGGGGGATATATTCTGAGAAATGTGTCCTTAGGCAATTTTGTTGTATGAACATTACAATATACTTACCCTAACCTAGATGGCATACATATTTCTATTTATATTTTTATATGTGAAAAATCAAATGCCCCAGCACCATCACTGAATACAATCATTTCCCCTAATTGATCTGCAACGCCAGGGTCAAGTATATATGTGCCATTATAATTCCATGGGACCACCAACACATAGGTGATCCATTATTGACTAAAACACCATCATGTGGTGAGTGACTATAGTCGAAAGACTATAGCAGTTACCATACTCCCTTTTCATCAAGCATCAGGCTTGAAGCTTCAGGGTATATGGAACAGGGAAGCACCAGGGAACCCTTGACGTGCCTGGGCTCAGGGCTCACGTGACGGTATCTCCCAGAGCTAATAATTCCCAGCGAGGGAGCATGATGTCTCTACCCTCAGCCTATGAGAGGCATCTGGGCAACAGAAGAACAGAGAAGGGGATAAGGTGTATCTGGGCAGTGTTTTGCCCAGGAGCGGAATAATCATGAGGCTAATGAAATAAAGCTTCAGCTCCAGGGTCCCCCTCCTGGGAGAACTTGCATGGAGAGAAGGGTGTGTGTGTGTGTTTAATCTGCAAAAGAAAGAGAGTTTTCTATTATTTCTTTATAAATACCCAGTCTACCAAGTAGTAGAAGATTCAGGCCCATCAAAAACTGGATACCCTTTGTAACCACATATTGCTTTACTTCTTTTCTTTCTTTCTTTCTTTTTTTTTGTTTTGGGTGGTAGTGGAGGAGGGGTGTGGAGAAACAAGAAGCAAGCTATCAGCTATCCCCCTACAAGTTTATCTTGTCCAGCAAGAAGGCTCCACAGGCTAAGAAAGCTATTTTTGACTTCAAAAAAGAAAGGCATAGGGAACAAACTGTGTAGGCAGAGACACTTCTCCATCATCTTTTGATTATGAAGATACCAAGGGAACCAAAAAAATACAGCAACAACATGAACACAGAGATACCCACCACCAAGCCTCTGTAGCATCAATCTGCTATATTTGCTTACTTTGCTTAAAAAATAATGAACAATTTGTTTTCTTTTTACTCAAAATATGTATACTGGAGCAGAGGAATAGTACCACAGCCACAAAAACTACACAAATACACACTGTTCCCTCATTCGGATGTATAAGAATATATTCACTCAGGTGAATACTGGATAAAGTACCAAACTAGTGTGTTTATCTTGGGTTAAAAAAACAAAGTCACTCTCTTCTTCTTGGTACTATCAAACTGACTTTTCCCATTTAATTAATTGCTAAATACAGTAGACCTCTGTAAGTTGACCCTCCAAGGGATTGTAACAAACTGGTCAACATAAGAAACCATGCCCACCGTACTGATATGTATGTGTGGTGTATGTTCAGTCTATGAAAATTAACTTAGGGCATTGGTGGATGTAGGGAGGTTCTACTGTATTTACGAAGGAGCTGCTGAGGTCTGAAGTTCACAAACTTACATTTCAGTCAGCATCTACTGGAACTGGTTTACCAACAACCACACAACACTGTAGTCAGTTTGATTTAAAGGTTAAGGCTTGGATAGCAAACTCAAGACCTAGAGGCAGGCTAGAGAGAACCTGTGGATTCTGTGAGTGAAGAAGTATCTTAAAAAAAAACTAAAACAATCAGGCCCTAAAAATTGTTACATAAAATAAAAGAAGTACCTACTATTTAGTTCTAGCCCATGCCCTGTGATGCTGAGAAACTGGGGTTTCAAGAACTTTCAATTTTCAAAAAAAAAAAAAATCCCAAACCCTAGAAATATACATTTTTATGTGATATCTGATTTAAATATTGACAACTAATACAAATACATGTATCAAATATGAGCTGAACAAAACATGTCTGCAGGCTGAATTGTGTCTCTGGCAGCTTACGAGCAGGTGAATGGCGAGTTCACCAGACCCCAAGACATAGTCAGAACCCATCCCCACTCCTCTTCTCCCAGCTTTTCTGTGTTACTGTCCAACACCCCCTGTCAAGGGACAGACTCTGTAATCTCCACAATGCTCTGAGCTTTCTTCTCGCTGACCCACTCTTACAGCCCTCCTTCACCACACCCTTCTGAATGCCTTGCAGAGTTCCCAGCTTTGTAAACAAACTCCCACTCAGCTTTGAGGTTCAATGAGCTGAAAATGAACTGAAGACTCCCTCTTCCCAAGTGACACACTTCTCTCACTAGTGAGGATGTGCTCTTGCCTCACACACAGGGTCAAGGTCAGGTGCTAGGCAAGGTTCTGCTCCCCCTCAATGGTACCTCCAGACCAAATGACCCCTCCTTCACCATCTTGGAGTGGGGGAGCTTTGATCCTGAGAGTCTTGTTGTACTCAGCTGTAGCTCCTTTGCTCACTGATTTGTGGCAAACTTACTGAGCATCTTATTTAAAGATGCTCAATTCTTCCTGTTGATCTTAGGATAAAATTCAACATCCTTAAGGTGACCTGCAGAGCTTTGTTTTTATTTCCTTGAGCATGACAGGTTCTTTCTGGCATCAGTAGTTGTGCACATACTGTATCCTACCTGGGATACTCGCCCACCACCTCCTCCCCTCCACCGCCACTTCAGTCCACCCTGCTTTAGGTAACCACCAGTCATCCTTCAGAGAAGCTGTGTCCACTGAAGATATAAAGCAAGCCACAAATGTAATTCTGGATTTTCTAAAAGCCACATTAAAAAGTAAAAGGAAGTAGGTGGAATTAATTTTAATAACCTATTTTATTTAATCCTATGGTCCAAAATACTATCATCCTGACATGTGATCCATATTAAAAATTACTGATGAGGCATTTTATGTTTTTTAATTTTTTCACAGGAAGCCTTTGGAACCTGGTATTTATTGATTTTTTTGTAAATATGGAGCACGTCACAAATTTGCATGTCACCCTTGTGCAGGGGCCACGCCAATCTTCTCTGTAATGTTCCAATTTTAGTATACAGGCTGCCAAGGAACCTGGTATTTTATACTGAAAGTACACCTCAATATAGACTAGCCACATCTCAAGTACTCCACAGCCACATGCGACCATCTGCTACCACACTGGATAGGGCAACTTTAGAGCTCAGCGTAGTGTTACTTCTTGCAGGCCAGCGGTTCTCAAACTTTAATGTGCTACAAATCACACTGAACAGATTAACGTAATTAAAACAGATGGCGAGGCCTCTTTCCAGAGCTAGATTTAGGAGGTCTAAGGGAGGCCTGGAATCTGCATTTCCAGCAAGTTCCCCACTGATGCTGGCCCTGCTGGTCTGAGGACCACATTGAGAACCTCTGCTCCAGGCACACTTTCTGCCCTGTCTCTTCCCCCAGTGGAAAGTAGGTCAGCCCCCGCTTTCACACATCTGGTGGACCTGTGATGACTTATGCAGATTATCTGTTCAGTGTTTACGCGCCTTGTTAGGCGGGCAGCTACACTGAGGAGGGTCTTCCTGATGTATCTCTAGCATGCCACGTGACACTTACAAGGCACCGGGCAGGTGTGCTGACTGAATCAAAGTCAGACAGAAATAATTAGATTGTCCTAATGAGCCCACAGTTTTAGGGGTAATTGCCTAAGTAACAAAGTCAGTTGTCAAGGTCAAGATGTTAGGGAACATTGACTCAAAGAGTCCCCATGCATTTAAGAATAAGCAGGGGCCAAGAACAATTATCCACTATAGTTCTGCGCCCTGTACTTTTGTTGTGTGAGTTTAGTACGTTCATGGACGGCCATTATCTGCACAGAGGAAACAGGATTCTGACCCATTGACTTGTTTAAAAATACGTGGCCACTATATGGCAGACTGGGACTGCAACCCAGGTCTTAGGACCGCAGATCGTAGAGTCGTGGTTTGAGGGCCCGGGCTGCCTTGGCTTGACTTCACAGGAGCATCTCCAGTCCCAACTTGTCCTTCTAAACCCAGGCAGCCATTTCATAAAACACGAACAGACGAGGTGAGCATAGAGGAGGGCTCTGCTCAGTACTGCACTTGGGAAATACGTCAGGGCGCAAAGTCAAGTCAGACAGCCGTCACCCAAACTTAGAGGAGGAAACTTACCAAGAATCTATACTCCTCACCCCTAATTAGGAACTATTCTTCTTAAAATGTAAAGCTTTGGTGTTTCAGTTTGCTTTTGGTAAAACCTAGGACCCTGCACTTGGTTCTTAAGGTTCCTCATTTATCCCGCAACAAAAATTACTGGCACTTTAATCAAGTACTAGTTTTAATCAATAATTTACCTTATAACATAAAAAGGGACACAACGGTTACTGAATTATCATTCCCTTGGGTTTCTTCTTCTTTAAAGTATGATCTGGTTTTGCACGACTCTTTATCTCAGCCTCCTTCTCTTTCACCATTTTTATTTCCTTCTGGCCATTACTTTTTTAGTTCCCTGACACCTACTTGTACCTCTCCCACTCTACTGAAATAGTCTTTGAAAGAGCTAGATTAGTTATTTTAACTAAGTGGAGATCACCTTCTCTCAGGACTCACTCTGCTTTGACCCATCTAAAGCTGACTACTTCTATGAAAAGATGAAAAAAAAATACACAAAGATCTTGGTGCTGCATTTCCTCTAGCTCTTCTACTGTCCATCATGGTTTTGGTTCTCTGCATTTTCTTAACCACCTGTACTGTACTATGATGATGATGGTGTTAGCCACAGCAATTGACATTCCCTGGGTGCTTGCCATGTTCTTGGCCCTGTTTGGATCCTCAACCACTGTTCCATGAAGTAGGGACTGTGATTACACCCATTTCACGGATGCAGAAGCAGGAGAGGTCACCTTGCCTAAGGTAACACAGGTTCTAACTGGCAGAGCTGGAATTCAACCTCAGACAGACTAGACCCCAAAGCCCATACCTGTGCCTTGGACCATTCTCTCACACTGCCACACTGAAACCCAAGCTCTGTCCTCAGTCCTTGGAAACCCTTTCCTCACTACTTCACATTAAAATGGGTGATTCATAAAGTGAAAGCCCTAAACACTCACTAGTCTCCCCAGCCTGATCAATTAATTCATTCTTCAAACCGGTGTTGCAAATAGCATTTAGGCATGGCACCATGCTAGGCCTGCGAGGAATAGGGAATCCAACATGGATTATGTCATCAAAAACTAGGGGGAAAGGTGATGTGTACACATTTGTGTGTGTCACTAAAGCTCAAGGTAATTCACACCATGGAAAGCACTTCTTTTATAAAATGGAGACAGGAAAAGAGAGATTACTTCTGAGTAGGGCTTCGTGGACACTGCACTATTTAAACTGGATCTGGAAAGACATTTAAGATTTAGATTTACAGAAAAAGGAAAAGGAATTCCAGCATAAAAGAACAGTTGAGTGGAGTCCAAGGACCAAGTGCTTATAGAGAATGGTGAGCCCATTCAAACTGGCTTGGATATAGGTAGGGTGACCACATATCCTCATTTGTCTGATTTGCCATAAAAAGGAAAAAACTGTTCAATAAATTCCACCATAAACATTGAAGGTATGTTTCATGATTAGCATTCTCTTGACAAAGCAGGGACAGAGCAGGTAGATAAGGAAATGGTACATTTGCCTCATTAGAACAGTACGGCTTTAGGCTTGTGTCCCCATCGTAATTATTATTAGGGCTCCTTTCACACTTAAGTGTCCCATGTGGAAAATTATATGGTCATTCTAAGTATACAATGTAACAAGGAAGTAGGAGGAGACTAGCCTAAGAAGATAAGACATAATAGTGGCCTGAGAAGGGCCTTGTCCCAAAGAATGTAGTTTTTGCTACAAACATAGGAAATCATTAAAGGTTTAATAATATGAATTTGAGACGCTCAGGCAGTACTTACATATACAGAGAGAGATGGGGAAAACCACAGGTACAAATACTAGCTGGGAGTTTTTGTAATAATTTTGAACATACAATGAAGACCTGACCAGGATATTGGCTGTTAAAATGAAGGAGAGCCACATAAAAGACACTCTAACTCTACCTCAGCCATTAGCAACTTCTTCTGTAAAAGACCAAATAAACTTTTCAGGGTTTGTGAGCTACATGTTCTCTACTATAATTACGTACAGTTGTGTAATTCTGCCATTGTGGCTGAGTCACTGACAAGACATAAATGAATAAATGTGACTGTGTTCTAATAAAACTTTATGTGTGGACCCTGACATTAGAATTTCATATAATTTACATAGACATGAAATATTATTATTTCAACCATTTATCTCAACCACTTAAAATATAAAAACCAATCATAGTTTGTGGGCTATTCAAAAACAGGTAGTAGGGCAGAAACCTTCCTATGCCAATAGTTGACCTAGCTGGATCCCAAGCTCAGATCTACTAAACACATTAGCATTTTAACATTTAAACAAACACAACTGTCAGAGATAATCCAAATAAAACCCACAGATTTTAATCTTGGCCAGAACTGCAAGGACCTTGAGGAATGGAATCCCATTTAAAAGTGTTTTCATTCGACATAGAATATAATACTGAGCACATTTAAGTCAGTCTAAAAATCTGACTTTTGAGTTATTTAGAAATGAATTCAGAGAAATACAGATAAAAAGTGATTCCTGTTACCCTCCTTCAAAAATATAATCTGTCATTATGACACACTTTACTCCTATTAGACATCTTCAGAAATTCTTTCACAGTGCCTACATTTCAGTGAATGCATACTTGGAGTAGAGGTATGCGATTGCCTTGACAATAAACAAACAGGTGACTCGAAGAACACACTTCACAGGTGACTTATGACTTTCAAAGACCTTTCACTATTAGGTATTGGAATTCTACCTAACTTAGCTATCAAGTAAAAAATATTCTTTCAATGAATGCCACCATAAAATTAAAGTTATGTTTCAAGGTGGCCATTCTTTTGGCCAGGAAGGAACACAGAGGGAAAACTGGGGGAAAATGCCAAGGCACTGCATTTTCTGATGTTACATCTCTAATATTTTTGGAATCTCTAAGTAGTTTCAACAAATATAGCAGGAATATCTTTCTGCCGCTTCCCATTCCTGCTCTTCATTAGACCATATAATTTCACATATGAAATTGGGTGAAATATAATTTTGTATCATTATATTTCCTTCATAACTGAGGCTCCCCTGTCATAACTCCCCCATAACTGAGGCTCATCTTGTCTTCCAAACTAACACTCCTGGGACTCTGCTTCATCCTTTCCTTATGTGTTTGAAAAAATAATGTCTATGACTCTAGTCGCTTAACTCATGAGCAGGTAGGTCAAATTACAGTTCTAACAAGTCAAATAAAGTTCTAAAAGCTTAGTTTTTCTTCCATTTCCAAAAACTGAACCAGAAATTTGAACTCTATCACGTGGAAGTACTGTAAAATATGGGACGTAGAACCAGGGTCCCTTTGATCCAGAGTTACACTTATATATTTTCTACACTAGACCACACAGTATTTTCCTTGTGCAGATTCTCATCACACAGTTTTAAGCAACTTTTAAACTTTTCCCAACTATTGCATTGGGAATTTAACTTTAGAGAAAATGGACTATGTTTGAGGTCGTAGGAAAAGAGGGTTGGCTATGTCTCAGACAAATTAAAAAGGAACAGTTCTCAAGAGAACTGAAATCTGGGGCTCAGTTCTTCACAGTTTTTAGTTGAACATAAAGGGCAAACATGACTGCACCCAAAAGTATCTAGTATTCCATAGTCTATCACTTCTCCTAAAGTGTTATAGTAACTTTTCCATTTGTATTTGCAGTCAGAACATCTTTTTACCAGGAGCAAACTCAACCACTCTGGAGTGTTTTCTAGACATTATAATCCTTTCATTCTCCAAATTTACATCTGCTAATCTACTAATATACCCTACTGATCACAACAGTAACAAACCATACCACGTAGACTCTTACAGGGAAAAGATATACACGTATAATGAAATGTGTATTTTCTTAGGTCACGTTGCTTGTTCCAGTCTGCCTGGCATCACCACCTTGCACAACACCCACTCATAACACCTTCTTCCTATCTCTGGTCTTTTACTTCCTTGGGGTAATAGCTTTTGTCAACACAAACTCTTTCCACCAAACCCTAAAGGTTTAAGGTAAAAAGACCTGGATATGAACTCAGCTCTGCTGTTTATTAAAAATGTGGTCTTGAAAAAGTTATTTAAGTTGTTTGGATCTCAGGTTCAATATCCATAACGATGAGGATAATGAAATTATGGTTCCTAAGAGCTATTAGGAAAATTAAGTGAGATTATAGAGAGGTGCTCTAACAAAAAGTGAGAAGTACAGTGGACCAGATTTTGATAAATTCATGAAGAATGGCACAGATTTCAGGATCACCAAAGCGATCCTACCACACTGATAGTATGAATAAATAGAAGCAAAATCTGTGAATAAAGTAAAAAGAAGGGAAGAGTTAGAGAGGAGAAGCTTAATTTAGTGTTGGCAAGAGGAATGCAATCCATCAATCAATCATACACTGTGTGGTGGGAGAGAGTGATGGTGAAATACAGTCCTAGAAGCAAACTAAATACTAAGTAATCTTCTGCAAATCATGCTTCAGTGACGTGGTAAACATTTAATTCCTATTTTATAAAGAAAGTTTTTCCCAAATTTGTGGCCAAGTTTCAGTGAAAGAGTTTTGTTATCACTACTTTTTGCCCTGTCCCCCATACAAAACATTCCCTCATACCAACTTTATTCCAAGGATGTTTCAAGAAACTGTTCAGTACAAACATTTGTGTCTGTCCAGGCACCAGACACACGAAGACAGGCAAATACAGATATATCAATCATTACTTAAAATAAAAGGTGCCTCTTAATCTCAACCAAGTACAGAAGGGAAAGAAGAACTATTAAAGATCTACCCCAAACTAACAGTGGTTGGCTCCGAGGGCAGGGATTAAGGATGACACTTTCTGCCACATTATACTTCTAAATACTACAATAGCCTGTGGTTTGGTTTAAACATGAACACAAAAGAACATATTCTTGAAGCTTGGAACTTTTATTTGCTAACAAATCGATACAGAATTTACTGCAAGAGATTCTGCTTCTGTACCTATGATGAAATTTTTGTCTAATCCTTTTTATTTTAAAACAGACTTTTTAATAGGCATGAACTTCAGAAAATGATCTAGTGCACCCTTTGCTTTCCAAAGATGTAAAAATTAAGAGTCAGAGTTAAAATGGTTCATTTAAGGTCACACAAATATTAACAGCTTCAGAAGTAAAACCAAAGCATCCCGACTTCTAACTCAGAGCTCCTTCCACTATGCCATTTGTTTCAATTATGCTTCTCTGAAGTCCATTGCCCTCTGGGGAGCATCTACGGTGTATGACACGCTAGAGGAATACAAAGATGGATAAAACCTACACCCTAGACTCAGGGGAGACAAATAAAAGACAAACTGACACAAGTTCTGCTTTCATGGTAGAAAACCTTAGTAGCTACTAATGTGAAACACAGCGTTTTGATTGTCTCCCCCCCACCACCACCAAGGGGTCTGCATTCAGTCAGTCAATATTCCAGTTCCACTCACAAGCTATAACTCCTCCATAATTTGGAAGAGAGGCAAGAGGGGAGTGGGAGTTACAGTAAGTAATCTAACAGCCAATTATCCCTCAAAGCTTAACGGCAAACCTAACTTCAATTATGCATTTTTATTGACCTTCTCTAGTGTAATACCAGGCGCTGCCCCTTAGAAAAAGTGTATTACGGGAAATACACTTACTTTTGTACCTTTAGTGATTCCAAGAACCTGTGATTTGGCTCCAGATTCCAGCGGTACATGAAACCAGTGCATATATTCACCTCCTTCTCTTTTCACGGCATTTAAGTTTTTTTCTGTCTACTTACACAAAATGATGCGGCTAGACTGACATCAGCCTAAATACAGCGGCATAGCCGTGATTACCTCCAGGGAACCCTACTACTCTTCAGGCTCTGCTAGACGTCCAGGAGACAATTTATCATTCCCTTCAACTTCTATTTTTTCTTGCCTCAAGAACCCACTAGTAAGACGGCTTTCTCCTTTTAGGTGGCAGAATGAGCTCAGAGGCTCATTCTGAGAACAGCGGATGACAGGGACCCGGGGGACAGGTAAAGGTCCCAGCTTAAGAGGTGGAGCGGGCACCAGACTCCCACCAAAGACTAAACCTGGGAAAGTAAAGGGACTGGCCTTTCTCCACGCCCCAAAATAAAATACCACATCATTTAAAAATGAAAACGTTGGCGGTAGTAACATTCTAAAACAAAACCACTCACCTGCAAAAGGCCACCAGCAGCCAACAGTCAGAACTGCCCGGCAGGCACCTCCAACCAGTCATCGTTGCTGCCGGCATCGAGGCTCTTTTCTAGCCCCGGAGCCAGAGGGGCAGGTCTCAGGGCTCTGCCTATTGGGCGGTCAAGCTGTCACTCACTCACGCCCCCGCCCTACTCCCGGGACCGGCAGCAGCCTTTTCCGTTTCCACATCCTTGAGGTAAAAAGCGAGGCTCTGATTGGCTTTCTGCGGGACGAGCACACGTCTAGACCAATAAGGAGCTGACTCCGGACGCCGGTGAGTGGGCTTGGGCCTAGGGAAGTACAGAGCAAACCCTGCAGCGTCTCTGGGGTCGCAAAAAAAACCTCAGACCCGGGGAGCTCCGTGGTGGTTTGAGATTCTAGAAAACGATTGGATTCATACGGGGAAAAAGCTGCTGGTGAGCAGTGTCGGCGCGGAATCTTGGGAGAGATGAGGTGACGTTCTTTTATTCCTGAGAAGTTTAGGAATTGAAGCCTGGGGATGAAGCCGGACCATCCTCACAGAAGAAAGTTCCCTTTGCACAGATACTTGTGCTTTTAAATCTTAAATCGTGATTAAAACGAAAGCCTTTAACGTGCCCAATTTATAAACTCTAAGGTCTTTACTTTCACTGCTTTTATGGGGATTTCCCTTTTGGCGATTTCCCAACCGGATCGTAGGTGGGGAAGAAAAGCGGTGAATGGAATGCACCAAAAGCTTACAGCGCAGAGGCTGGGAGGATGGAGTTGGAGGAGAATTATAAATTTGGAGGCAGAAAGTACAGAACCGAAGAAACCTTTAAAAATACCCGAAACCTCGCACAAGCCTCCATAAAGCTTCTAAGCAGGCTTGAGCAACCGCACTATGTTTTGAAGCATATGTCAGAACTTATGTGTGGGCAAGAAAGATAAGGAGTGGTATGTGTGTCTGAATATGTGGGGAATTCCCTTATTGATTTTTTAGACCTCTGAGTTTTTCCTGTTTCTTCTTCATGACAAGTGCAGTAGGTTTGTGACTGGCAAGCAGGTAGGTCGTCACCATAATTGTACATAGGCTTGAAAAGATACTTTTCACGTTTTAAACCCTGCGACACATTAATATATCGGACTCATAAAGACGTAGTTGTTTGCCGGGCGTGATGGCTCAGGCCTGTAATCCCAGCACTCTGGGAGGCTGAGGCAGGTGGATTGCTTGAGCTCAGGAGTTCGAGACCAGCCTGAGCCAGAGTGAGACCCTGGTGTTCTGGGGGTGCCAGTAGTCTCAGCTAGGGGCCTCTTCAGCCCAAGAGTTTGAGGTTGCCGTGAGCTGTGACATCATTGCACTCTATGGGGGAACAAAATGAGATGGTCTAAAAAAAAAAAAAAAAAAAGAAATACCTAGTTGCTTGTATCTAGTTCTATATCTCATTTATCCATCTTAGAACATGTATTCCTCCTGGGAACTCTAAGAACATTACTTCTGGCAGAACACAAATCTGGGGTATGATAGGTCTCAGCAGGTGACAGGTCACATCTAGTGATAGTTAAAATTTAACTTGGACACAGTTCAGGTTAGGACGGCTGGAGGGGGCAGCCTTCAGCATTGACTCTCAGGACAAAATCAGGAGAAAACTATTCTACTGCAGTGTAATAAAGCGTCCTTCCTATTTGGAGTGCCCACCATCCGTACACTGGCGAATAAAGACAGCCATTCACAAAGGCAGTATGTGATGACATTTGACATTTAGGGAAACTTATTCTGGACTTGTGGGCACCTACTCACTGAATTTAGTTTTACTGCCATTAAAAAGATACACATGGGGTAGCTTATATAAAAAAATAGCCTGACTTTTGCAATCATTTGCAAGAATATGTAGCTTATGAATAAGTTATCGTGATTATAAGATGGAAGCAATTTTGTCAGTGCTTCTGTTGAGGAGGAATTAAAATTTTACTCAGGAGCAGGCACAGTCTTTGTAAAACAAAATTTGCCCAGAAGCTAACAATTTCAGGAGTCACTATTGTCCTAGGCAGGACTGTTTGATGAGCTGTCTCACTTATGAACTTTTTTATTTTTTTAGTTTTAGACATAGAATATCACTCTGTTGCCCAGGCTGGAGTGCAGTGGCATAATCATAGCTCCCAGACTTCAGACTCCTGAGGCTCAAGTGGTCTTCCCTCCTCAGCCTCCCTAGTAGCTGGGACTGCAGGTACATGTTACCACATCTAGCTAATCTTTTAATTTTTTGGTAGAGACAGAGTCTCATTATGTTGCCCAGGCTGGCTCAAACTTGTGGCTTCAAATAATCTTACCACCTCAGCCTCTCAAAGTGCTGAGATCATAGGTCTGAGTCACTGTGCCTGGTCCTTATGAACTTTAAAAATGAGAACAAGGCTCACAAAGATGATTGTAAATCCATTTAAGGCCAAGATAAACTCCAAAGGATATTAGACTTATAAAAACTTACTACTTGATCAGGCTTTAGAATTTATACTCTAGCCCCTCATTGTACAGGTAGACATTGAGGAGACCAGAGCTCATCATTCCCTTAATCCCAGGCTGGGGTCCCACACTTAAGTGATTTGTGCTCAGAATTACTTGGTTGGGAGCAGAGCTGGCACAAGGACCTAAAGTTGCTAATTCAAAATGCTGGGAAAATACTTCCTCCTGCTGCTGCCTCCCCCCTCCAAAAGCAGTGTATTTGTTTTAAATCAATTATTTTAGTATTAACTTCTATAAAGATTAATCATGAGGAATTCAATGCTCATGCAGAAGTAATATAGATAATATGAAAATAACTTGGTGTCATCAGACAACTTTGATGTATTCTCACTTTCATCCAAACAAGAAATGTAAAGCAATAAATTAATTGTAGCCATGTTGTCTCTTTTTGTCATAATGTATATTGAAAAAAGCCATGTTAACCCATATTATACTTCAGGGATCAGTAGCAGATTGTCTCCTTAATGACTTGAATAAAGTACTATTTTGTGATAGCGTATGTACCTGGTCAAAATGTTTTCACGGGTATTACAGAGACTCTAGCTTTTTCCAGCTGGGGCTGAGCTGGTCCACCATACATTAAAACACTGTCCACTGACTTAGGCTCTTTTGCTGTGTGCTAGTCTGGAAGAATCATTGGCTCCCTCCTTCCAGCAAACTCCAGAGTTAGCTAGTCCTATGTCCTACGTATAGGATTAATCTCCTTATCTTCACACCAGGAGCTGGTTGTTCACTGACAGTATCTAGTCTCCAACTACACTCTACCCTTTTCACAGTCAGACTGAAATCTGCCGCCCATAATCTAGCATAATAGGCCCATGTCTGGCCCCTACTATTGACCTACTAAGTACAGGACACCCTTTAAAAAACTGGAAACTTACAGATCAGATCTGCAAACTCTCAGATGGGACTTTAAAACCATTTATCTTTTTGTTTCAAACATGAAAACAGAATTTTCATTTACCTTGCAGAGTAGTGAAGAAAAATGGAGGCAATTTTGAAACAGCTTGGCAATCTCTGAAGCATCTACATCTGCCACTTTCTAGCTCTGGGAACTTAGACGAATTCCTTGCCCTCAGACTTGGTGTCTTTATCTGTGGAATAAGAGATAGTGACTAAATGGCCCATGTGGAAATTGGATGGAATAAGGTAGTGTTGTGCCTGGCACATGGAAAGATTTAACAAATAGTAGTTGTGATTCTTCAAGATCATGATAATGGTAAACATAAAACTGTTTTGACTACTTAGAAGGGTTCTTCATGTAAGAACTCAGGAAAGGTTGGCTTTGTGCTTCTCTTTCTTTCCTGCTCCCTGTTCAGTGATGATTCTGCCAGGTAGGACTCCTGCAGAAGGTGTAGGACAGGGATTTCCCCAGCTATCTTGCGGCTCCCGAGGGAAGAGACTGGCACGAAATGAATGTTGAGGGGGATACAAACCTATTGGCAGGGCCAGGAGCCTCTGGTACTGGGAAGTCTGAACTATGTGCAATGCCCCTACTGTAAGTCTCAAGACCGAGTGAGCCTCTTGTGCTCACTTCAGATTGTGACAAGGACAAGAGAAAAAGAAACTTGAGAAACTCAAGAGAGGCACTTTTCTCTTTTACAAATTCACCCCACTGTCCAAAACCCCACATTTCTTTAAATGCTTTCTTTAAAGCATTGTGGTAGTAAAAATAATTTCTGCTCTGTGGAGTTATTTTTTAAATGTTGTATCATATTTGTTGTATCTTTATATTTAAAAATACTTATAAGGTTTAGAAAAGAAAAAATTTCCAAAACTCATAACTTACCATTCTGAATTTGTTTTTAACACTTTGTATATCCTACTATTTTGCCCCCAAATCAGTTATTTTAAAAGTGTTAGAATCATAGAATAGATACTGTTGTGGCAGTATTTTTTTACTTAATTTATTAAGAGCATTTCCCAATGTCATTTAATATTCTTCAATGTATAATTCCCTTATGCAGATGTGCATCAGGGTATTATGTCTCACAATCCAAGCAAACCATTCTCAGGCATTGAAGTTGTTTCAGTTTCTTGAAAAGATCCAATCATTTAAATGAGTTGCAGCTTTCTGTAAGTGAACCAATGGGATTCATTGCCTGTTGGCTCCAGCCCTCCTTCCTGGAGACTGATAAAGTAGCCAGGAATTCTTTTCTCTGTGCCCTGATATTACAGAGCCTAAGAAAGATTAGGACAATTAAGCTTGATAGCTAGTGGAGGGCTTCTCCTTAACCCTCCTCACCCAGGGTTTTCTATTCTTTGATCTGAAGGAAAGGGATTTAGGTAAGGAAAAATGGGGAGAATGTTGGAAATTAGAGCTCCCTCAATAAAACCTCTCAGAACTCCTGTCATGTGTATTTTTGTCTAACAGATGAGGAAATTAAGAGAGATAATCTGCCCAAGATTGTGCAGCTGGAGAACCAGATTTGACTCAGACGTGGTTCTAAAATCTTTCCACTGTGTACTGCTCCTAAAAATGTATGGATATAACCTCATTCTTCTTTTTTGTGGGAAATTTATTGTCAGGCTCCTAAGATTAATTTATCTGCTCCCTAAAAGTAAAAAAGTCTCCTCCTGAATGTCCAAGAATGCCTTCTGCCTATGCGTTTCTCCAGTTGGCTAGCACTGTACCAAAAAACACATCCTCATCCTTTGATGAAGAATCAGATAACCCAGCTTCCCCCCCATGTACTTGCTCATTTTCTTAAGGAAGTGATAATCATAAAAGGTAGTTTTTATAAATCCTTCATCAATTAAGATCATTATACATTTTTGTTTAGCTTTTGAGATTTATTTTCTCCTTTGGCTTATGAACTGGTTCTGAAAGAAGTTGTAAAAGAAGGTTTTCTGAATTGTTTAAAGCCATGAAGCATCACTGAAATGGGCATATAATATGATACTTTGAAGGCAACAACATTTATGTGGAAGAGTAAATGCTGGAATGTTTTGTTAAAACATCTTTACATGGCTCGGCGCCTGTGGCTCAAGTGGCTAAGGCGCAAGCCACATACACCTAACTAAGGTGGTGGGTTCGAATCCTGAGCCAGGCCAAAACAACAATGACAGCTGCAATTAAAAAAAAAACAAAAACCAAAAACAGCCAGGCGTTGTGGCGGGCGCCTGTGGTCCCAGCTACTTGGGAGGCTGAGGTAGGAGACTCGCTTGAGCCTGGGAGTTGGAGGTTGCTGTGAGCTGTGATGCCACGGCACTCTACCCAGGGGGACAGCTTGAGGCTCTGTCTCAAAAAAAACATCTTTACACAAACTAATCAAAATTAGTTTCATTCAGGTTACGCATTTCGTTACTTTTTTTCCATCCTCTCACCCCACTCACGCACACTACCAACACCCAAGCTGCCATTACTTCTTGCCTTCATTTTCTCAGCTCCTAGCAAGTCTTCCTGGATCTGCTTTCACTCTCTTTTAGGCAGCCAGGGTGATAACAGTACAATGATTGCGTCACAGGGAACCTCTTTTGTCCCCTAGCTTAGAGCAGCAACTTCTCCCTATGCTCTTTAGGCCTTAGCACGTGTATTTTCTCTACTTTCAACACTGTCACCGTCCCCTCCCTCTCTCTGTCCTTTCCTCATCTTATCCGCTTAGTCTAATGAACTCCTATTCAACTTTGATAATAGTTAAGTGATTATTTCCTCAGAGAAACTTGATGCCCCTGGCGGATACCTCCCAGGTTAATCACCCTGTGTCAAGGCACCGTGCACCACTCCTTGTAGAACTTTACAGATATACTTACATTGTACACTATTTGTCTGTTAGGCTGTAAGGCCCCTAACATGGGCCCTGCTGCTTTGTTACCACTGGTCCACAGTATCTGGCATTAGGTACTCAATTAATACAGGTTAACAAATGAACACATCAAGGAAAGAAATAGGAACTGAATTTCCTCTACTTTCTTCACTAAAAAGCACTTCTTAAATATGCACTTGTACAAATAAATAAGCATATCTTTTTTTAAAAAAAAAACTATACACGCAGACATAAGGAGTATGTTAAGATAAAATGTGATATATATAAACTCATAAGAATAATGTTAAATTTTATATGTAGCTCTGAGAGAAATGGTGAAATCACAATTCAAATCCCTTATTTTACAGTTGGGAAACTAGAGGCCCAACGTGGGTGAAAGAATTGCTTAAGTACAAAAGCAGTCAAAGCACAGGACAAGAATGGAAGATTCCTAACTCCCAGATGGAATCTGTAATGCACGTATATTACTGGGAACGAGTCGTGATCCCACAAGAGGAAAATGTGAGTTGGGAGTTCCCAAGAAGTACAACAGTGCAGGGGGTAAGAGCATGGGCTATGGACCCAATCTGGTTGGTTCTCATAGGGACTCTACTCTGTACTAAACATGTGACCTTGGGCAATTTGTGTAACATCCCTGCCTTGTTTGGTTGTATAATGGGCATAATAATAGTATCTACCGCACAAAGTTACATTATTTAAACAAGTTAATAGGTGGAAAGACCTCAATAAATTATAGCTTTCAGAAGTCTCAGTGATAAAGACCAATATAATTTTTCATGTATAGAGTAAAATCCACCTTATTAGTTTTCTCTTGTTTTTTTCCTACAGAAAAACAGAACATGCAGCTGAGAGGCCTTCCTAGGGGAGTGAAAAGCTGGTTCTAGCAGATAAGGTTTCACAGGCTGCACTAGGTAGAGAAAGGCATGTGATTACTTAGTCAAAACGAGTGCCAAACCACAGATGCTAGTCAGTCGATAAAACATGAAGCTTAAGAGGTCTGAAAAATACAGAGGGGAAAAGGTAAAGGAATCTAAAACTCTTAGTATAAAAATCACAACCGAGAATAAGAGACAATCTATTTCAAGATGAAACCATCCTAGCTTCGAAACTGCCGTTTCTTTAACTGTTTCTAGGTCAAGGGTTCTCAGTCTCTGGGTTGCCACCCTTTTGTAACAATGAAAATAAATACATCCTGCATATCAGATATTAACATTATGATTCATAACAGTAGCAAAATTAGAGTTATGAAGTAGTAATGAAAATAATTTTATGGTTGGGGGTCACCACAACATGAGGAACTATATTAAAGGGTCGTGGCATCAGGAGGCATTAGGAAGGTTGAGAACCACTGCTCTAGGTGCTATATTTTATGTCAGAGAGAAGCTACTTTTCCTGTAGATCTGTGACTCCAGCACGAGTGGGACAAAGCTCTTTCTGTTTCCCATTTGAGCCCTCACAGAATCCTTATAAAGTAAACTTAGGAAATAGCTTGACTGGCTTCATGCATTAGTAAGTTTCAAGTAATAATGAAAATGAAGAATTTGTTCCTGGTCTTGTATCAGTACTCATGACCAACAACTGAATTTTGATCTCTTTATGCCAGTTGTGTGTCCTAACTAGTCTCTGACATCGTTAATCTGAGGTCCCAGGTAAGAGAAATAGATAACTCACTGATGCCAACCAGAGGATGTAAAAATCAGGAAGAGAAGAGAAGTTGCTCTCACTAGTTATGATTTACAAAGTAAGTAATGAATGGCAAGCTCCACAGTTTGATGGATGATTCTAAGTAATGATGGGTTGAAACTGAGTTTGTTACGATCCATTATCATTCTGACAGCCGAAGCAAAGAACTGCAATGCCAAAGGACCTATGTGTCTTCACTATCAGAACACCAAGCCAATTATAAGGCCTGTATCCATATCTTGAATAAGTTTCCCTTCCATAGAGAATTATTTTTAGGACTAATAAGATGTGTGTTCTCGACTCCAAACTCAATTATATTAGGCAGAACAAGAATAGATCCACTTTTAACAAAATATTAAGGAAATCATTTTTATTTTTATCTCAAGAAAGGATAAACTTAGTGCATATATATAAAACATGTATGCATATGTAAAACACAGTTATATCTCCTCTTGTCCTAAACTCAACTTTTGTTGCATCTCCATCTTCTCTACAGTTGGGGAATGAATAAGAGAAAAAAAGGAAAAGGAAGAATAAGAAAACAAGTAAAACTTTCAGACATGTACAGGATATGGTCTCAACCAGCAATCAAAGCAATAAATAACCACTTGTTCATTGATTGCCTCCTAATGTTTAAGAACTTGTGTTAGGAATTTTGAAAGAAGTGAATGAATATTTTTAGTTCCTACCATAAAGAATCACTATCTTAGATAGTGCACTCCACAAACTAATGATTTTAGTCAAGTGCAAACCTTGCAGAAACTTTTGCACATGTCCAACAAGAATCATACACGTATACGGTTTTGTTTCTAATAGCACAAAACTGAAAATAACCCAAATGCCCATTCCTAAGAGACCAGACAAATAAAGTGGAATGCTCTGAAGCAGTGAAAAGGAATGAACTACAGCTATACACATCAACAGGGATGAATCTCAGATACATAGTTTCATCAAAAAAGAATACATACAGCGACTTCATAAAGTCCAACAGCGTACAAAATTAAACAATGTATAAAGTGATAAGGCAGAAAGAAAGGGAACCACTGCAAAATCCAGGTTATAAGTTGGGTGTGGAATGCAGTTGGGCTTCAGAGTATTGGTAATATCCTGTTTCTTAGTTGACTGGTGGGTTAATGAGCCTTCATTTTCTTTAGATCATACATATGTCTGTGTGAAATACTGCATAATGAAGAACGAGGTAAGAGTGGGTGGCACTGGGGGAAGGGAAAGAGGAAAAGAAAAAAGGGAGAGAAAAAACATAGGAAGGGAGAGAGAAATGGAAAGAGAAACAAACGAACACTCCTGTACCTGATGTCTTAAGATCTGGGTGGTAAGTCAGATTCTGACACCAAATATCTGTGTGTCCTTGGATGAGTTACTAAACTTCTCTGAGCCTCAGATTTCATACCCGTTAAATGAGAACAAGGTACTCTGCCTTGTATACTTCCCAGTGTTATTGTGGGGATAAAATGAAATACTTAAACCTATGTAATAGCATGTCAATAAAATACTAAAATGTAAGACAAAAATATCCCAAATTATTATCTTGCTTCCTAATGACAGACCTAGTATATCTCAATATGTATGTGCAATTTCATATTCAGTGATCATTTAACTTATATCCTGCTTACTCCTGTCTAAACTAACATATAAAGAAGAAAGCAAATATTCTGTTGTGCCTTTCAAGAAGGTTTGTTGTTCCTCTGACCAAATTTTTATAAAAGAATGGTTTACCCAGCACATTCTGTACTTGCCAGCTAAACAATTGAGGGCTTTTCTCCTTTTAGAAGGGCAATGTTGGTCTGCTCTCTGGTGGTCAGAGGGGACGGCACACGTGAAGGGAATGTCAATTGGTTCTCGATTTCAAAAAATACAGTAATAGTCAATATAGCAGGTACCATGGCTTAGTATGTGCCAGGCTCTGTGCTAACTACTTAATATTCATTATCTCATTCAACTCTCACAACAGTCCTAAAAGATACATCACATTTATCCCTATTTTTTCAGGTGAGAAATAGGACCTCAGAGAATTGAAGGTAATGACTTACAGTTACCCAGTGAGTGAAGGCAGGTTTTCTCTTCAAGGCTGTCTGTAGCTAAAGCCCACACGCCACATATAAATTAGATGTCTTGGCACTCAGATCTCTTTGGAGAGCTTAACAGCTCACGGTACTTTAATTTTCTCATTGTCCCTATTTTCTTGAAATAATCATTCCCTCCATATTTTGACTAGTCCCCTAAGTGGCTAATTCTCTAGCCTCTGACTCCTCTAATTTCTGTCTCCTGGTCTTTTGCTTTATTTTTTATTCTATGAATGAAATTCATTAGTTGACTATTTCATAGTATGTAAGTACATAGTATTTATACTACTTAGCATAAATACATAATATTTCGTATTTAGTTATCCTTTAATTTCTGGAACAAAATTTTGTTGGGCACAGTGTATTTTCTAATATGCCATGAGAGTCAATCATTATATATTTTATTTAGGTGTTTTCAACTTTTTATTTTGAGAGGCTGATCTATACTTGTGAATGATTCTTTGCCAAATTTTAGTTCCAAGTTATCCTAACCTTGTAAAATGAATTGAGAGATGAATTTCCTTCTTTTTTGATGCTCTGACATAATTTGAATATCGGCAAAATTTTACTCACACTCTGAATGTTTGATAGGATTTTCTTTCTTGATCATTCAAGTTTGGAGATATTTTATAGGTAGATATTGTCACATGCTTTACAGCCTCACCCCCACCTTGACCTCTGGTCATACCTGGCCTATTCAGGTTCCTAGCTCCTTTTGAGTCAGTTTTGGTAATTTGTGCTTCCTATATAATTGTTTCATGTAGATTTTCACATTTATGGCACCAAAATTTTATGTCATGTGTTCTTATAATTTTAAGTCCCTTTTTTGATTGTTCTTACAATGCTTTTGTTGTAAGATTGCTGTCATTTCTCGTGACTACAGTAACCTCCTGACTGGTCTCCCCAGATCCGCTCTAACTACCTTTTCTCTGTGTATCTATCACATCTTTTGTCATTCTCTGCTGCATCCATCAGTGGGTCAAAGAGAGCTATAAGACATTAACTGACCAATGCCACACATCAGAGAAGGCTTGTTGAAGTAGTAAAATGTTGTAGTCTCTTCCTGGCGGATATGTACTGTATGAATCCCAGCTGGGAGCTGTGGAACAGAGTCCTGTGCCCATTCTTAGGCATCCAGGTTGTCACTGTGGTACTCTCGTCTCTAGCTCACAGCATCTACATGCATATGTACACCTGCCCTTCGCTTCTGTCTGCTCTACCCAGGCTAGCTACATCCATCCTATGGACCTGCCTCCCCGCCCTGCCTCCATAGCTCACCTCTGTTATTGGAGAAGGAAATGAGGACGTCCAGTACAGGTTATCCTCAATCCCCAACATTGCAGAACAACTGCAGCACCTGATGATCAATTGGGGACCCACAGTGCTACAAGCAAACCCTCAGCAATGTGCCAGTCTTTACTACACAAACCACTAGGGAAACTCCAATTCAGTTCTGTTCAGCATCACCCTGAGGGGAGTGGATAAATCTAGAGATGTGCATTGAGTCTTGATACCTTTAAAACTAACCCCAACTCAGAAAAAATTATCCATCCTCTAGAATTTCAGATCCCAACCTGACCATTTCACACATGTATGCCTCTCTTTTTTCTCAACCTCTTTCATCACATATTTACTGGTGATAGCTCTGTGTTAGACATCCTGATTTTTGGTATACAAATCAGGTATCTTGCTTGGCTTCTAACTAGAACTGTATTTCTTACTCCTGGGAAGTATCCAGCATAAGTAACCAAGATTAGAAGTTGAACTATTACACACACACAATGATTGTGTCCTTATCATTTGAATTATATCTTTGAAAAGTATACAATTGAGGATTTATATTCTTGGAGAATATACTATTCTTTCAACAAACAAAGTTATGTATGAGGTCATCAGTTCTATAAAAGTTAAAGAAGAGAAGAGAAACAATCTAGAGAGCTTTTTTCCTCCTTATTTTTTGTATGCAATGCTGCATACTTAAACAATTCACTTTGACTCTCTTCAATCATGTAGTGTGGATAGTAGATAAGCTTGGCCTGGAGTCAGGAGACTTTGGTCTTCTTCCATGATCTATTATATTGGCTGTGTGTCCTAAAATAGGTAAGGTGCTTAAAACCGTCATCCAACTTACCTGTCTGAAGCTGTTAAACTACACAACCTCTAATAATCTCTCTGGAACAGTAGTTTTGGATCCTAAAAGGTACATAGATGCGTATTCTTTGTTGAATAAATAATGTGGAAGAAATACAGTCCTTATTCTCAAGAACAAAATATATTACTTATTTTAAGTAGTTAGCTATAAGGCAACATTTTCTCTTTTTCATTATTTGTGGTGAACTTGGTTTAAGCTGTTCTAGTCCCATTTATGACAAACTTTTCTCCATCTATTCTACAAGCCTCCTTTTGAGCTCTTGGAAGAAGAAGCATGGTATCATCGTGGTCAAGAAACCATGTTATTCGACACCTCTACATGGCTTACTACTTCTTATTTCCTCCTTTTTCTTTCAGCTGATATAGATAACATTTTTATGCCATTCACTACTAGGATTCTGGTGGACTAGATAGAACAACTCTCCCACTGTAGTATGACTAGAGCCTGGATGAATTTCAAATACAATTTTTAATGCACTGCTGACTGAGGTTTTTTCCACCTAACAATCAAATGTGTGATGTCTTTTCCAACATCATTTCTCTTTCTGACACTGAGAGTCTAGAATTAGTGCAGACCCCACAGGATAAGGGTTCATTTCTACAAAACTACCCCCTCCAAACACACACATACTTCAGTTACTGGTCATGAGTCAGTCCTAGGTCTCCCATGCTCCCATTGACCAGCTATAAATCACAAGCTCCCATGACCCCCTCCTCAGGTTCAATAATGTACTATTATAGCTCACAGAACTTAAGAACATGCTATACTTATTATTACTTATTTATTATCAAAACTCAGCAAGCTTCAAAGGGAAGAGATATATAGTGTAGGGTTTGGGGGTGTGTGGGAGCTTCCATGCCTGCTCTAGATAACCTCCCAGCATCTTAATGTGCCCAACAACCTAAAAGCTTTCCAAATCACATCCTTTAGGGGTTCTTATGAAGTTTTCATCTGTAGGCAATTAATTCATCCTCCATCTCTTCCTCAGATATTGGAGGGAGGCCGAGCTAAATGTTCCAAGCTTGTAAGGAAGTCTTGGTCTTTCCGGGAATCAGCTGCCATCTTAAACCTATTTAGAGGCCCACTAAAAGTCACTTCATTAGGGAAAAAGAAGATCTTCTTATCACACTTATCACTCAGGAAATTCTGAGAGTTTTAGGAGCTCTGTGCTGGGACCCAGGACAAAGACCAAGTATCTTTCTATGATATCACACTGACTTTCAAGAAATAAAGGCTATTCTCATGTGCCAGAAGTAGAAAATAAAAAATAGCAAAAACTGGAATGGTGAGCAGTTTAAATAAGTGAAAAGGCTAGGATTGCCTTGGAGAAATGTCATTGGCAGAAAATGTCCCTGAGATTCCAAGACTAAGCCTTGAACTTCCTACAAAGAGGAGAATGAAATTCTTCCATTAAGTTTGGATCTTTGGAGAGTCTAGAGTGGTGAGTCTAGACCACTATTCTAGAATGGAGAGTCTAGATCAATAGCCATCCCTACTTACAAAGAAGCAAAGACCCAAATAAGGCCCTCTGATTTGTGAAGACTAAATTTAACCAAATAAGTTATTAACAAATATATTGTGAATTAAAGGACGAAGAAAAAACAACACATTTAAGTTCCTGACAACTTAAGATACTGAAATTATTACACAGCATAAAATAATTTTGTATCAAATGTTTTGAGAAATTAAAGATGGAATACAAACTGAAAAAGGATGAAAATATACATCTAAAAAATATCAGGCATACTTGAAAAAATGAATGAATTAAAATATTTGCAAATAAAAATATAATTATTTGAATTAATTGCTCAGAGAATGAATTAAACAGAAGAATGCATGCCAAGGGAGAAAGAATTAAATCTGACGGAAACACTCAGAATACAGACAGAGGAGATAACAAAGAAAGAGAGGTTAAGCTACATAGAGGATGGAATGAGTAAATATAACACAGCTAAGTGAAGTTCCAGAAAGAGATGATAGAGAATATAGAACAAAGGCAATATTTGAACATAGAAATACTGAGAGTTTTCTAAAACCAATGCTAGGACATGAATCCACAGGTCAAAGAAATGAATCCAAGGAAAAATAAATAAATAAAGAGAAATCCACACGCAGATATAGTTTAGAAAAACCGAAGAATATAAAAAACATAGAGACCTTAAAGACAGGCAGAGAAAAAGGGCAGAAAATTTATAAAAGAAGGCAAATATCAAGGTTCTCAATAGCAGCAATGGAAGCCTTCTAATAAAGTGATTCGCAGACAAACATGTTCAATTTACTAACAAGAAACCTTCCCTAAAGGAATTTGTAAAGAATGTACTTCAGAAAGGAAAAAATGATTTCAAAAACTAGTTCAAGATATCTGCATGCAGAAGAATAAAGTTAGACTCTAACCTCACACCATCTGTAAAAATTAACTCAAAATGGACCAAAGGCCTAAATGTGAAAGCTAAAATTATAACACCCTTAGAAGAAAACATAGGAATAAATCTTCACAATCTTGGATTTGACAGTGATTACTTAAACATAACACCAAGCACACAAGCCACAAAAGAAAAAAAGTAAATTGGATTCAAAATTAAAACTATGCATCAAAGGACATTATCAAGAAAATGAAAAGAAAAGACACAACAGGAGAAATTACATGCAAATCATATAAGGGTAAGAGTCTGGTATCCAGAATGTACAAAGAACTTTTAGAGCCAAACAATGAAAAGGAAGACAATTCATTTTTTTTTAATGGGCAAAGGACTTGAAAGGACATTTCTCCAAAGAAGATATACAAATGGCCAAAAAAACACATGAAAAAAAAAAATGTTTAGCATCATTAGTCATTAAGGAATGTAAATCAAAACCACAATGAGGTGCCACTCCATTCCCACTAGAATGGCTATAATCTTTTTAAACATATTGGTAAGGATGTGGAAAATTTGAATCTTTATAGATTACTAGTGGGAATTTAAAATGGTACAGCCAATGTGCCATATATATAGTATAATTCCATTTATGTGAAATATCCAGAATAGACAAATTCATAGAAACATCAGATTTCTGGTTTCCAGAGGCTGAGGGGATGAGGGAGGAATGGTAAGTGATTGCTTAATGGATATCAAGTTTCCTTTTTGGGTGATGAAAATGTAGAACCAGGTAGTGGTGAGATCACACATCACTGTCACTGTACTAAATGCTACTACACTGTACATTTTTAAGTAAATAGTGAATTTTGTATGTGAAAGTGGCATTTTCAAAAAGTTCGCAGGTGTAAATAGCAAATATGTAGGTAAATCTGGACAGTGTATGTTGTAATAGTTGGTGATGATAATGCCTAATTTGTGTGGTTTTAAAAATGAGAATTAAAATCATGGACAAGCAAATATGTGAGTTCCAAAAATGTAATCAGAGTTAAAGCATTTTTATAAGGATTTATGAAAGCCACTGGCTCTTAAGTGCTTTTGCCTTTGATCCACAATAAGACATTTTTTATATCTTTATCCAGTGTACACACATATGTATGTGACTGAACCAGAAATTTTGCAATGTCATACTTGTGTGTGTTGTTTAATGCTCTGTAAGCGAGCGTAGGGAAATGGTGAATTGGCTGTGTTTTCCAAAATCTGTTGAAGATGTCATTCTGTTCCAGTATTATAAACTGTGGAGGTGTGGGGGGAAATTCTAGTGCATTAGAAACCTTTGAACAATTCTGTATTTCTATGGTATTCTGTAAATTACCAAGATAAAATTCTCTTGAGCTATTCAATATGGATGCAGCTCATGGCATGCATTTCAGATTCATCCATATTGATTGTAAATAGTCTACTTCATTTGAAGAAATCAGAAGGTTGGTGTTGTGGTCCTACCCTTGTCATCCTAGAGGAGTCCCTTTATTGCTCTTGGTTTGTTTTTTTTTTGGTTTGTTCTCATTTCTAAAATTAAAGGAAACTTTAAATTTTTTAGGAGGCTCTCCTCCTAAAAAATGAATCTGTAATTCACTCTAACAAGTCTATACAGAGCCCCAATTTCACACACGCGTGCATGTGCACACGCATACACGCACAAATCCATTGCATTAAGACAAAGAAAATTTAATGTAGATTCTTAGCGGTATTAATTTGTTTTAAAATAAGATGTAATGAGTAGGATGATTTACCGAGCACATTTCTCATATATTTACAGGTGTAATTTTCTGTTTATAAGACATTTGTAGTTTTTTTAATTAGTTGATTGGGTGTGGTGTATTTTAAGTTACTGCAACTTAAGATGATTTTACCAAGTTAAAAAATGGGATTATACTGGTCTGAGCCTGTACCATTAAACATGTCCATCCATATTCCATGGTAGCTGCCTGGCTCTTGTTTAAATCCTTGTTCCAGTTGTTGCCAGGTACCTCAAGTAACAATATTTGGTAAGTTGTTTACACTTGAGATAGAAACATCTGTTTTTTTTCCACTACAATTATTCATTTATATTAGTCATTGTAACCATCTATGTTCTAGAATAGGATGTGACTAAGAGACTTGGTGTTTTCAGGTCACCACTGTCTGGGAAGATTCCTGTAAGATGAAACAATGTAAAACACATTCTCTGCACTAGCCATACTGAACTATTTTCAGTTCTCTGAAAGCCTTTTGATCATTTTTGTTTACTGTTTTTTTTTAAAAAAAGCTTTTGTAGAACATTTCAAACATAAATAAACAGAGTAGTATAATGAATACCACTTACTCATTTCTCAACTTCAACTATTATCAATATTCTCTCTTGCTTTATCCATTCCTCAACTTGTCTGTCAAATTCTTACTATTTTTACAGCTTTTATGATAAAGTTTACGAACATTGAAATACACAAGTCTTGACTGAACAGTGTGACAACTGGATACACCACTGTGCCTACATCTTTCCTAGATCTCCATGTCATAAGAAAAAGTCCTCCTCTGGAGTAATTGCCCAACCTCTCAAAGGCAACCACTGATTTTTTCACCTTAGTTTTGCTTGTTCTAGAACTTACATTTAAGTGGAAACATACAGTACACAGTCTTTTGTATCTGACTTATTTCCTAAGCCTTTGTTTCATTCATTCATGTTGTTGCATGTATCAGGACAGTAATTTGTTCCTTTTTATTGCTGAGTGATAATATGCCACAGCTTGTTTATTCAATCTCTTGTCCAGGGACATTGGGTTGTCTTTAAATTTTGACTACTATAAATAACATTGCCATGGACATTCTTATACAAGGCCTTCCGTGAACTTATATTTTCACTTATCTCAGATAATTCCCAACAACTACAATCCCTCAGTTAGAAGGTGAGTGTTCAACTTTATAAGAAAACACCCAAACTCTTTTTCAAAGTGATTCTATCATCTTATACTCCCATGAGCAATATACATAAATGAGCTCTAACTGTTCCACATCCTTACTAATACTTGGTGTAGTCAGTCTTAAATTTTAGCTATTCTGGTGGGCATGAAGTAATATAACATTTGGGAAATCACTCAATTTAGACTTACTTTTGACTCAACTTTCCATCAACAAAATAGGTCAATAAAACTTAGAAGTCAAAGGAGATAATGTATTTGAAAGGGCTTTGCAAAATCCTTCATCAATGCAAGATGACAGAAGCCAAGGTCCAGATGCTCAATATACCACACAGAGCTCCAGGTGTAAATATAGAGTGGAAGAGATGAGACTGGGAAAGAAAACACACATTACTGTTTAATATCTTCCTTGTTTTCTTTCCTCTCCCTGAAATTTAATTATGAGAAGACAAGTCCAGGTAATTTATCTAAGTGGAACCCCATGATCAAGACTTATAATCACTCATTCTAATCGTCTAACAGGTATTAAGCAATGAAGTATCTAGTGATACATTTCTCATAAATACATGAATACCTTCTTATTGTCTGTTTAAATCACTTATGATTTCTTTGAGGAAATGTGCAAATAATCAATATATCTTCAGACATACTCCACTTTTGGTTTGCTACTGGTCAAGCATGCTGCTAAGACTTCCAGCCACCCACCCCTACCACTTTCGATGGCTGTGATCTGTTTCATTTTCATAATTAAAAATTATAGTTATTGACCATTAAGAAAAAATTAGCAACCACATAAAGAAATTTTATTTGAAGCAAAATATTACACTACCTGTAGTTATTTTTTTCTTTTGGTAATTGGCATTCAATGCTGCCTTTTTGTGGTCACTTTATCAAAAGGAATCCTTTCAGCAAAGTTAAGAGGTAAGGAAATCAGCTTCAAGGCCACATGAGAATCAATTTTCCAGAATCAGTACGGACCATTGTCTTTTTGTTGTTCCCTGGATGGAACCTATAAAGGAGGGGCACTCTCCCTTTCTGAATCCTTCCCTGTTTCCCAATTTAGGAAATAAAAATAGTCTAAGTCTTAATTGTTCATTCGGTTTGATGCAAAGAGGTACAAAAAGCTTCCAAGGCTGGTGGCATTCAAGGAGAGACTAAGGCACCCATAAAATCTAAAGAGAAAAGACTATGTGAAAATTTTATTTGAAGGACAGAAAATCCCTTGGCTTCAACATTTCCCTTTGAACGGATACTCCATATGGCTGTCAGCATAAAGAGAGGTATGATGATTAAAATTTACAGCATGAGAAAGAACTCTCAGTATAGGCACTAAGTTACCAGGGATTAGAAAGTCATCACATTCTCCTACTGGCAATGCTCTGTAAAGCTCCTCCTCTGAGGTCTTTACAGTGTCTTCTGAGATGAGCAGGATTTTTTATTCAGGCCTCCCTTAACCTGACCTCAGTGATTGCTTGCGGGTTGAAGAGAAGCGTGCTTGGACCTGTTGTGGGAGGACAGTAGGATTACAGTTTATGCTTTCCATGTCTTGCCACTCTTGGTAGCCTGCCTTTTGGTTTCTCACATTAAGAGGAGGCTTTAAGAGTGTATTTCTAATCAGTTGTGCCTCTGAAGTAGGCACTTGCAGCGCTCAGTGCATCATCTCCTTGCACTCATTCTCACACATACTGATGCTTTCTACGGCAAATACCTGCATCTCTCGGCCGAGAGCATTCTCTGCCCACTGGAGCATGCTGGGTCCTGGATAAGCTGGAAGTACCAGGGAGTTAACATCTCTGGGAATAGCCCTCAAACTAATGACAGATTAGAGTCAACCAAATTCTCCAGCTTTCTCATCCTTTGAGTGGGACAACACTGAGGCATGGTATTCACCACCTCCCAGAGTTGCCGAGTAGAAACAAGCCCGAGGTGCCGTGGCTGTCAGCTACTCACTAAAGTGTCCTCTGCTGGCTTCCTTCTCTTCCCAGCCTCCATCATCCCTCTCCCCTCCCAATGCTTCCTGGGACCGCCTTCTAAGAAAATACTAGCATTCCATCCTAGTCTCAGGGCCTGTTCTAGAAAAACCCAACCTAGGCTAGCTTAATATCAAGCAAACTCACTAATAAAACAACACAGTGGAACCTCTGTAAGTTGACCACCCAAGGGACTGTTACAAACTGGTCCACATACAAAGGTGGTCAACATAAGGAACTAGGCCTACTGTACTGATATGTACTTGTGGAGCACATCCGGTCTATGAAAATTAGGTCAATGTAAGGAGGTGGTCAGCGTAGGGAGATGGTCAACTATGAAGGTTTTGCTGTAATAGTAAGTCCTATGGTACTCTAAATGTGTTAATTCACATTCAGCATTCTTAAAGACCTAGAATTCATGTCCTTTGAGTTTACCTGGTATTTTCCCTGAATATTATTGTCAGAGAAATATTCTTAAAGATCTAGTTTAAGGAGTAAACCCCAAATCAAGATATTGTCTTACATATTTTCATTCAGCTAAGTGATTTCTCAGAGCAAATTAATATAATATGTAATTCACTGTTTCCTAGCATATTAAGATGCTTCTGTGTATAATTAAAGACATCCTCAACATAATAATGTTTTGGTTTTATGCACTGTGCTCATGTTTGGCAACGAAAATGGAGAGCTAGAGTAATTTTGCTGAAAAAAGAGATGGCTGATGCTGGTATATGTACATGCATGTATGTGTGGGTGAATTTCGGTCCCACACTCTCCTTCAAAAGTATTAACAAAACAACACCTAAAATTTTCTGTTAAGTTGGGTTTACGGATGTGTCACAGGTTGACAAGTTTGGTAAACAGTGTCATATAATATTTTATAAGTCAAGAATCAGAAGATTATAAAAAACTTGAGACACTATCAGGTTTTCCAAGCTCAGGAATCTGCTGGCACTGAGATACATTTGCTACCCAATACATTTAAATATTTCTTCTTAAACCTCTATTTCATACCCAGAAATTGAGGCCAGAAGCCTACTTCCACAGCCAAAACAATCATCTTCCAGGCACATTAGTGTAACTTTCACTGCTGCCTTCTGAGTGCTATAGTCTTGTCATGATACTTTTAGAGAAGCGCTTTTTTTTTTTTTTTTTGAGACAGAGTCTCAAGCTGTCCCCCTGGGTAGAGTGCTGTGGCTTCACTGCTCACAGCAACCTCCAACTCCTGGGCTCAAGCGAGTCTCCTATCTCCACCTGCCAAGTAGCTGGAACCACAGGTGCCCGCCACAACGCCTGGCTATTTTTTGGTTGCAGCCATTATTGCTGTTTGGCGGGTCCGGGCTGGATTCAAACCCGCCACCTTAGGTGTATGTGGCTGGCGCCTTAGCTACTTGAGCCACAGGCGCCAAGCCTCAGAGAAACACTTGAGGCCAACATGGTACAATGGAAAGCTAACTCCTGCTCTAGTCACAGATCCTCTAATTCTCCATCTTTTTGCTTCTCAATTCAAAATTAAAGACTTTGTAAACTCTCTGTAACCAATTTCCTTGTTAACATAACACCTTACCCTACCTCCTCCCATGCTTTCTTTTCCGAGGAAAGTAGCAAATGTTAATAAACATCAGTTCTGGGTAGTCTCTGTGGATTCTCTGTTCTTTGTTCAGGGAGCCTGACCTCTAAGGACTGTATCATCCAGGCCCCTTGCCCTCCGCCAGTGGAGGAGAGAGATGTCGGAAGGTTATTCCTTCTCACTTGCTCTCTTCTTCACTGTGGTTCCATCAGGAGCTTTGTCACCAAACCGCAGCTACTGTTGGGTGCCCCTCCTGATTCCAGTTCTTAAATAACATCTGAAAACAGCATTTTCTCCCCCTGTGGTTCACACCCAGGGACTGTCCGAGTTCCCTGCTGTGCCCGGTTTCTGCATGCCTCAACATCCCTTGCTGGGTCCCCTAACCCTGCCCACACCTCTGAATAGCTCCTTATGAAAAAGCCTCTACACAGCAAAGCTGGGAGTGCTCTCCATTTTATGCAGAATGCCTCGTTGATGTAGCCTCCTCCCTTCAAGTTCTCAGTAGGTCATGCCACAGTAACAGATGTAGGGATCATAGATTCCTCCAAGCCTGGAATCAAATGAACACTGTGCACACAGAGTCATCACATTTCCCTGCATGCGCTCCCAATGCTCAGAGAGAAACGTGATACCAGAGATTGCAAAAATTCAGCAGAAACATTTGTCTGAAGTACACAATACATTTGAGCTGGACTCCCATAGGGGAATATAAAGTTTGCATCTTTTAGGGTCACAGACAGTATTTTCTGGGAACTGAGACAACTGGGAACATGTGGCCACTTACGGAACTATTGGGATGTATGTCAACTATCGCTATGAAAATTCTGCATCGCAACCCCCCTTAAAAACTTAGTATCTCAAAATAACAATCATTTAATCCCAAAGAGCTGTGGGCCAGCTGGGTGGCCATGTGCCATATGTCCTTGCCCATCTTGGACAAGTAACTTCAAAAACATTAAAAAACAATGCCTGTAACAGAGTTACAAGAGGACAACCTGATCACTCAAGCATATTTCAAGCCCCTGTTTGTGTCACGTCTGCCAAACCAAATCACAGGACCAAACTCACAGTTAAGGGTAGAAAAAGGATATTCCCCTTGCAGAAGTGAAAAGAGGGAACAAGTGAATATTTTTGATAGTCATCTACTACAGTGGGCCAGCTACAGAAAAGTCATTCAGAGCAAGCTACAGTTTATACAATAAAAAGCAAGAGAATTTTTGTTTCAGGATTTTTCCTTTCATTCTTCACAAGAGAATGTGAATGACTTTGAAAAATAAAAGGCTAATTTCTTGGCATTCAAAACAATTTTTTTATGCAGAGCTGGTATTGCCCTAGAAATAGAGGCATTTTTAGGTTTCAGATATTAGGCAAATATTATTTCACGAAGATTTCATTATCTATTCTTGATTAAACTGGGATTAGGTCAGACTTTGAGACCTGAATCTAGTCTTGTCCATTTTTATTTTCCTGCAAAGTTTCAAATCATAAAAGAATTGCTCTCATTCTGAATAGTGGAGTGAGACTCAGCACCTTACCGGCGAATGTGCCTGTTGATGATTCTGCAATCTGGATATACAAAGGGTTCCAGACTAATACTATCCTATCTGTACATAGTTTCTCTAATTAATAAATGATTTGGACTTTAACTGAAGCTACTTCAAGAGCCCCTCAATTTGGAAAGGGTTAAAGTTGAAGATCACAACAGATTTTATTAGTTGAATATCCACCAACTCTTTCTTATCCTAAGAAGGGGTAGAAAGTGTTTTCCTTGCATAGGATTAAGGAGGAACAAAAAGTCCTTAGTTATAGGGTAGCGCCTGTGGCTCAGTGAGTTGGGCGCCGGCCCCATATACCAAGGGTGGTGGGTTCAAACCTGGCCCCGGCCAAACAAAAAAATAGCTGGGCATTGTGGCAGATGCCTGTAGTCCCAGCTACTTGGGAGGCTGAGGCAAGAGAATCACCTAAGCCCAGGAGTTGGAGGTTGCTATGATCTGTGACATCACGGCACTCTACTGAGGGCAAAGTGAGACTCTGTCTTTAAAAAAAAAAAAAATTAAAAAAAAAAGCCCTTAGTTGTCTTGATCATCTTTGGGAGGGGAAAAAAACTGTTTAAAATGGTTTTAGATAAAGGAACATCAAAGAAAACAGTAGGCACATCAACAAGAAACCTCCATGTGCTTCCAGCAGTGTGTGGACCAGAGCATGTTTGCAGTTTAGCAGGGGCCGGGTTTGAACCCACCACCCTCAGTATATGGGGCGGGCGCCCTACTTCCAGCAGTGTGTGGACCAGAGCATGTTTATAAATGATGGTTGATTTCAATAGAAACATTAGCTTGGACTTCTAGGTCTCAAGTAGCAGTATAGCAATTCAGCACAGGTAGATACCCAAATAGTTTACAGTTATTAAAGATTTCACAGAGAGGATCAACTAGGACTGGAATTTGAGGATACATTGGTTTGAATTTGAAGATGAAGATGATGAAGGAACAGGCACTGGGAGACAAAGAGCGTGAGAGTCGTTTAGGAGTTAGGAATGAACATGGATGTTAAGGGATAGTGAGACCACTTTGACCCCAAAGGAGAAATGGTCAGAAATAAAGTGGAGCACAGATCATGGTGCCACATTATAAGGGACTTAATAGGCAAAGGGATTTAGATTATCATCGTGGGTGTTAGTAGCTATTGGAAATCCTTGGTGTGGAGATTATTTAGTGCAAACATCTGCAGTTATCACAACAGGCTGGTTTTCACTATGACTCTTGGCTAACTTTTGACTTGGACATGTTAATGATCACAGTGGGTGAGAAGGGATGAGTCATATGTATTTTGACTCCTAAACAGATTTGATGTTTGCCTGAATCATGAAAACTCTGTAGCCTTTTCTCATGCTTTTGTTGGCAGGAACTGTATGTTCCCATGGGAACATATACCACTTAGCTACCCAAACCTCCCTCTTGCCCTCAGCTTTTGTTCCCTGGAATGTTACATCTTTTCTGAGGAGTGTATTTACGTATAAGCTTAGAGTACATAGTCTACTTTTTTTCTTCAACTGAAAATTTATTCTGAATACAATAAAACTTCTATCAGTTGACCATGCAAGGGGTGATAACTAGTCAACATATAGAGGTAGTCAGCATAAGGAACTAGGCCAGAGGTACTGAATTGTACATATGGTGCATGTCCAGTCTATGAAAATTAGGTCAACATAAGGAAGTGGTCACCTATGGAGGTTCTGCTGTATTTTCTTTCTTTCTTTTTTTGTTTTATTAAGTCATATACACATAGATCATGAATACATTTATGCATACGTGAGGTACAATGTGTTGTTTTTATACAATTTGGAGTGCTTACATCAAACTAATTAATATAGCTTTTACCTCATTTACTTGATTATTGTGTTAAGACATTTATGTTCTATATTTGATAGATTTGACTTGCACCCTTGAAATATGCTGTATTTTCAATTACATAAAACTCCAGGTGTAACTCTGAGGAAAAGATAATGAAAGAAAAATTGGGGAGGGCATGGAATGATAACATCACATTAAACATTAACTGGTATTAACACCAGTTTTCTGCAGGGCCCAGACAAAGGAAATACGGCCCAATGTGCCTCTTCAGTGATTAATCCTGAAAATCCTTTGCCGAATCTTAAATCCAAAAGAGGAAGAACTCACATCCCACATATTCAAGAACACTGCCCTTCACATCTGCTGGAAAGAAGTTCTTCCCTGACCACAGTGGCAAAGTAGCACACACTTAGATATGTCTACATTGAATATAATTCTGCACTGAACTCTTTGCTCACATAGGACACACTAATTTTTATGCTACTTTGTTCATTTTCCAAATTCTATTGCCTTGAAATCCAAAATTGATGAAGTGAAATCATAGCAGTTGTACACTTTGAATCTGGTTACTAGAGATTTTCTAAGGCAGAGATTTTCAACGGGCCCAGCCATGGCATACCAGTGTGCTGTGAAAGGATCTTAGGTATGGTGCAAAAATTTTTAAATATCATTTACTAAATTATTTTTGAAAGAAGTTTGAAGCACAGTAAGTATAGTCTTTCTTTTTACTCTTTTTTTTTCAATCAACATAATTGAAGTGTGTTCCAGAAGTTTAACTATAGGTTCAAGTGTGCTGTGAGATAGAAAAAGTTAAACAACACTGGTCTAAGGTACTGTTTTCCTTATTTCACACAAAAAGTATTTATTGAGCTAGGTTCTAGATTAAGTGCTGGTGATTCAGACATGAATAAGTCATGATGCTTCTTCTGGGGTATTTTGGGTAAGATATAACTAAAAACTAAGCTATGATCGAATGCTATATGTCCTTTAATAGAGTTACATCGGTGTGTGGGAATGTAGAAGGCAGAATTGATTCTGCACTTCCAAGGAGGGGTTCACAGGGCAGAAGGCATTTGGACAAGTTTTGAAGGATTAGCCGGGACTCCCTAGGAAGGAGAGGGCACTTAGGGTACAGAACATACTGAATAAAAGAAAAGCACCAGATGAATAAAAGCATCAAAGTGTAATATTGGTTGTCATTTCTTTTCATTCCAGGTGAGACAGTTCAGGAATCAGGGACATACAAGGGTCTAGACAGTGGTTCTCAACCTTCCTAATGCTGCAGCCCTTTAATACAGTTCCTATGGGTCGCGACCCACAGGTTGAGAACTGCTGGTCTAGAAGGCTGCCCTCCCCAAGTGCTGCCTTCCCCAAGCACAGCCTTCTCAGCACATACTAGCTTCTAGTGGAGACTTCAGGACGGTAGGATCAGGCTGACTAAATCATATGAGTGTGACTTTCAGGGGAACAAAATATTTTCAAACACTTTCAAGGAAATAGGACAATAGATTTAAGTAATTACAAGGTTTTCCAGAGTATCAGGATGTGTACTTTCTAAAGGAGACATATTCTTCTATGTCTCCTACAGAGACACCTACTGGAAACACTAAAGCTTTGGAAGCTACAGTGGTCTCAGTCTCCTTCCCTAGCCCCAAGAATGCTTCATTGTCTTTTTCCTGACCATCTCACTTTATTAAAATATGAGTTCACTCCCTATACCAGTTTCTAGGGCTTCTTAAAAAATTACTACATATTGATGGCTTAAAAACAATAGAAATGTATTCTTCCACAGTTCAGTGGGCCGGAAGTCTGAATGCAAGGTGTCTGCAGGGCTGGCTTCTTCTGAAGAGTCTGAAGGAGAATCTGTTCCATGCTTTCTTCTGGCTTCTGGTGGTGGCCAGCAACCCTTGGTACTTGTAGACTTCTCTGTCTCCATCTTGACAACATCTTCATCTCTGAGTTTCTGCATGTGTCAAATCTCCTTCTCCTTTCTCTTAGAACAGCAGTTCTCAACCTGTGGCTTGTGACCCCTTTGGGGGTCAAACAACCCTCTCATAGGGCTCACCTAATATCAGATATTTACATTATGATTCATAATAGTAGCAAAATTACAGTTATGAAGTAGCAACGAAAACAATTTTATGGTTAGGGGTCACCACAACATGAAGAACTGTATTAAAGGATCGTGGCATTAGGAAGGTTGAAAACCACTGTCTTAGAAGGACAACAGTCACTGGATTTAGAATCAACTACTCTAAATCTATGACAATCTCATCCAAAGATTCTTAATTTAATTATCTCTCCAAATAAGCTTAGGTCCACGGAGTCTGGGAATTGAGACATGAATATATTCTTGGGTGGACACTATTCAACCCTCTATCTCCCCCTCTTTCTTGGACACCTCCTGTGGCTTGGTGCTATGGATGTCTTCTGAGCACCTATAGATCAGCTGTTTGACCTTGTCTAGAAACCAAATAGATACCAGAACAGAAAGCCACAGTACCTAAATTGCCATTGGCTGGGGTAAAATAGAGGTTCCAATTATCCAGCTTCAGGTATGCAAGAGTTTTCTTACAGTCTTTGACCAGAGGCTCATCAGATATAAGAGAGATAGAGAGAGGCTCATCAGATATAAGAGGGCGTTGGTTAAATCAGATGAACTCTACCTGAAAAATATCCAAAGTAAGACACTGTTACTGTAAAAGGTGGAGCTACTTCAAACACACTCTTCTTGCTTCTTAAATCCCTGTGGTTGTGTAATAATATACTCAGCCTCTTGTAAACTGGAACAAGTTATTTACAATTCTAATAGTTAAATGATATGTTGGGTTCTGATTACTTAGCTAATCATTGGCTACAGGATGCTTTAGACTCAGAGAAGAAAGCCAGCTCACAACATTTATTGAGGATAGAGAGGTTAACCTGTAATTTCCTGCTAAATTCCGGTTCAGTTTTTACATTGAAATACTTTCAAAATAGATTGAGTAAAGCATCTTCTGCTTTGCTTTCCCTTAAATCTTTTATCTGGCTTTGCTTATAACATATTCTCCAAAATCTTGGAAATTCAGGATTATCCTTAGCTAATTACTATATACTCTCTTCCTAGAGCAGTGGTTCTCAACCTTCCTAATGCCTCGAAGTATTTTCATTGTTACAAAGGGGTCACGACCCACAGGTGGAGAACCGCTGTCCTAGAGCAAAATTAAATGTTGGAGGTTGTAAGTAAAGCATACCCAGCCTTGGTTAAATCTAATTCTCACCTACATCATGCCTGTGCCCAAGCAGCTGAACATGGCTGGAGGAAAACACAATCCGGCTGACAGCTCTTGTGCTCTTGCTTTATGCTGCTTGGCCACCCTTCCCCATTTCCTCTCTCCTTCACTATCCCCTCTGCCCCAGTCATCAGTTACTGGCTGAGCTGACTTCCTGGTTTTTCTCAAAATTATTGCCTGTAAGAAGAGAATTTCTACACAGTCCATCACCTGTCTGTATCTGGGGCCACACCCATTGCCTTCCCACTCTTGCTACTGATAGATAGTCTGTGCTCCTGAGGAAGCCCCCCTCCCCAATGATGTACAAGGTCTCATTCTCTCTCATTGTCTTAGTTTGTTTTGCATTGCTATAAAGGAATACCTGAGATTGGATAATTTATAAAGAAAATATGTTTATTTGGCTTATGGTTCTTCAGGCTGTGCAAGAAGAAGGCTCCAGCACCTGAATCTGGTGAGGGCCTCAAACCGCTTCCACTCATGGTGGGAGGCAAAGGGGAGTTGGTGTGTGCAGATCATAAGGCAAGAGAGAAGGCAAGTGAGAGATGGGGGTAGATGCCAGGATCTTTTTAACAAGCAGCTCTTGAGGGAACTAAGAGTAAGAAGTCACTTCCCAGGAGAATGACACCAAGCCATTTGTGAGGGATTGGCTCCCAGGATCTAAACACCTCTGTCACTGGGAATTTTATTTCAACACGAGCCTTAGCGGAGCCAAACAAACCATGTCCCCAGCATAGCACTTTCTAAGGGCATAGCAGTTCCGTAATTTTCTTTCTTTTTTCCATCTGTTCTTCTCTATCGATTGGATTAATCCCATAAACATACAATCTGGCAGCATTTCCCATCTTCAACATGCAAACGCAGACACACAGCCTCTCTTTTGACCACCCCCCCCCCATACTCTTTTGTTTCTCTGCAACAAAATTAAGTGTTGTCTGTATAGACTGTCGCCATTTTTCCTTTCCTCTTTTGAATCATCCCCTATCCTGAACCAAACCTCCAAGGCTGCTCCCGTTAAGGTTACCAGTGTCCACCCAGTCCCTAAACCCAATGGTCAATCTTCATTTCTCACCTTAGTTGACACTTCTGCAGCACTTGACGTGGTTGATCTCTACTTCCTGATTGGAGCACTCTTACCTTGGATTCCAGGACTTCACCCTCCCATTTTCCCTGGCCTTGCCTTGGTCTCCTTTGCTGATTCCATCTTCTTGACCTCCAAAGAGTGGAATGGTATAGAGCTTTGGTGATTATATCTTCTCTTGGACTTCACTCACTCTTAGCATGCAGAGAGTCTGATTCTTGCACAACCTACCCATATCCCCTCAAGACTCACTTCTACATACAGAGGGCTGCATACTGGGAACACTTCTGATTCTCTGCCTAGGGGGTATTGACCCAGAGAGCACTGGACTCTCCTGTGAAGAAGCTGGAAGCACTGAAGGGTTAGTGCCCCCAGAATAGCCATCAGCCAAAGATGAGTGGTAATCTGGTGGATAGTTATCCTATTCTTCTGGTCTTTGACTTAGGTAACTTTAAGTCCTATTCTGCACTTCCTCCTAGAGTCCCACAATAGGACTGAAATTCTGTCACCTGCGGAGGTAACTTACTTCATAATGTACCTTTATTGACTGCCTTCATTTTCCTGTCTTAGTTTCCCACTGTCTACCTGCCAGCTTAAGCATAGTTATTCAAAACAATCAGGCACCTCATGGCCTTCAGGTGAGAAAGCCTAATTTAACTCATCTTCCCCACAACAGGTTTGTGTGTGTGTGTGTGTGTGTGTGTGTGTGTGTGTGTATGAGTGAGGGGGATGGAGAAGGGCAGTGTATCTCAGATGTTGGTACAGTAGTCCCAAAGAATAAACCATTCCACAGCAAATTTATTTTTACTTTTCTAGATTGAAAAATGGAGTGAATGCAGCATAAATTGTGGATAAAGGGCTTGAATAAGGTACTTGGCTCAGTCCCTCATGATTTGTTTCACAAAATGTGTCATAATGTGTGGACTGGTTCTAGATCAATTAGATGAATACATGTCTAGTTGAATGAACATACACAAAGAATGGTGCTTAATGAATTTCCTTTCAGCCTGTTAAGAGGATTCTGTTGACAGGTCACAGGGCTTTTGTGTTGCCTCTTGTGCTGCTGAAACGTTTTAGCAATGTCTTCAATAAAGGATATCACTGGGCAACCAATCTAATTTGAAAAATATGGCTGTGTTGAGTGGCGATGAAACTGGACAGTTGATGTGCTAAAGGCTAGAATGGATAAAATGAATCTAACAAGATGGAATTTAATGGGCATGAGAAGTCCTTTACTTAGGTCTAGAAAAGAAAACAGCTGTCCCAGATCTGGGTGGGGGTGAGACAGCTTAACAAGCATCACATGGGGGGAAAAAGGGCTCAGGGATTTCCTTTGGCTAGAAACTAAATGTGAGTCAACAACAAGTTGTGGCTGTTAAACCAAACCAAACCAAACAAAACAAAACCCTAAAGAAACACTTAGCCTAGAAAAACATAATTGTATCTAAGCTGAGGTGAAGAAATCCTTCTGTTTCTCTGGCATTAGTCAGCTCATACCAGGGCAACGGGTACTGTTTGAGGTATTGCATCATTGAGGGACAGCAGCATAGCACAGGTGTCCGGAAGAAGGGGACGGAAAGGGGTAAGGAAGAAGCCATCTTATATAAGGATGTCTGCAGGAATGACAGAGAAATTAGTGGGAGGACATGTCTTAATTTATCAGAATGGGAGGTGGTCAAACAGGGAATTTATAGGACAAAAATTACCTTTTTTGGTGCCACTTTCTTCTGTAGGAAAAGGACAGGAAGGGAACTTAACATTGAGTGTCTACTCAGTGCCAGAGAGTGATAACTATTTTATGTGTGTTATTATATGGCACCCCTATGCTACTCTCTTAAGACATTTATTGAGGTGCTTCTAATACATTTGCAGCATTCTAATTACTCTCTTTTGATGATCAAGAGGGGAAAGCATATGCTTGCTAGCATAAACATGGTATTTTGATACTAAGTTCAGCTGGATCCTGTATTCAGCTTTAAGGTTAAGTGATCAACTTGAGGGAAAAGGACCCTTTGCACCCAGAGTTGACACAGAGGTGTACCTTTCACTTTCTGTACTCAGACCAGGATCAGACTGGGATGAGGTAGTAGGTGGACTTTAGGACAGAGATGGACTTTTAAAAAATTTTTACCTCACCCTCCCCTCAGGAAAAGATGGACTTATTGGAGGCAGCCAGATTCAGAAGTCACTTGTCTACTTCCACCTCAGCTATTGCTCACTGGTGGACCAAATGAGAACGTTAGGCTCTCTCTGTTCCCTCATTCCCTCACATTAGAATAGTATCGTGTAGGTACCCCAGTCGCTACTCTGCTTCTTCACCAGTCTCTTCCCATTGTTCCCTTGATGGAGTCTTACTCCCATTGAGTCTATCTGGAGGCTCAGTTTATAAACAAGAACTTAAAGAAATTATTTTTAATATAAGTTGTAATCAATCTCTTATGATGTCTTAGTCCATTCTTGCTGCTGTAACAAAATACCTTAGACTAGGAAATTTATAAACAATAGACATTTATTTCTCACAGTTCTGAAGGCTAAGAACTTCAGTATCAGAGTGCTGGAAGATTCATTATCTGGTGAGGATACTCCCGGTAGAGTCTTCACATAGCATAAAATGTCAAAGGAGCTGACAGTTTCCTTCAAATCCTTCTACAAAGGTACTAATTCCATTCATAAAGGTGGAGTCCTCAGTACCCAATCACCTCACAAAGTCCCCACCTCTTAATACCATCATTTTGGGGGTTAAGTTCCAACATATGAATACTGGAGGGACACATATGTTCAAACCATAGCATATGACTACCAAGATCTATAAATCCTGCCCCCTTGTGTCCAAGATTATCCAGATAATGGCCAGATATATTTCTCAGACTTTGGTGGGGGTGAGGGGGAGAGGTTTTTTTTAAACTTAAAAAAAATAGATTTGGAAAGTATATGAGCGGTTTTGTTACATGAATACATTAGAGGTGTATAGAGGTGAAGTCTGGGCTTTTAACATATTCCATATGTTACATACTATATACAAAAGGTAATTTTTCACCTCTCACTCCCGTTCTACCCTCCCACCTTTTGGGGTCTCCAGGGTTATTTCACTCTGTATGACCAAGCACAACCACAGTTTAGTTTCCACTTATAAGTGATTTTCCCTTCCTGAGTTACTTCACTTAGGCTCATGGTGTCCAGTTCCACCCAAGTTGCTTCAGAAGACATTATTTTATTCCTTTTTATGGCTGAGTAGTATTTCCTGGTAGATACTTACCCCATTTTCTTTATCCAGCCATTGGCTGATGGATGTTAGGTTGATTATGTATCTTTGCTCTTGTGAATAGTGCTGTAATAAGGTCTTTATTATTTTGATATAATAATTTATTTTCCTTTGGGTAGACACTCAGTAGTGGGATTTCTGGATCAAATAGTAGATCTATTTTTAGTTCTTTGAGAAATCTCCATACTACTTTCCAAAGAGGTTGTACTAATTTACATTTCCACCAACATCCCTTGTTTTTTGACTTTTATATAATGGCCGTTCTGACTGGAGTAAGTGGTATTTCATTGTGGTTTTAATTTACATTTCTGTGATCATTAGTCATGCTGAGTATTTTTCCCTACGTTTCTTGCCAATTTGTATGTCTTTTTTTGAAAAATTTCTGTTTATTTCATTTATAAGATGGACTAAAGACTTAAAGATAAGACCTAAAACTGTAAACATTCTAGAAGAAAAACTAGGAAAATCTCTTTTGGACATTGGCTGAGGCAAAGAATTTATAACTCGGGCTCTGTTTTCCATTACATCCCTCCATGTGTTCTTTATTTCATCTAAATTAGATTTCTCATTCCTAGTATCATACTGCCATGCTGTTTCCCATTGTTACTGCTACCTGAAAAGATTTCTTTTCTATAAGTATGTATCATCCCCTTTACAAAACTTTGAACAGCAACCCCACACCCATGGAAGAGCTATTTATTTCTTACCTTGAGCTCCATAGCACATGGCTAAGATGTTTGTATGGCACTTACTTCCCAGTCATAAAATCAATTCACATAATATGGTATGCAGATTTAATGTATTTTTTCTTTGTTTATAAAAGATGGACTATCTAGTGGTTTCATATTGTATGATGGCTTGTTTTAAAACATTTTCTAATGACAAAAAAACAAGCCAAAGAACTAGGAGGCAGCAACACCATTTGCACTGCAATACTTGTGCAACAAGTTTATTTGAACTGTCAGTAAGGGGTGGTGTCAACAATGAGGAAGCAGCCTATTTTTCTTCCACTACTGCCTTCAAAATATTGAAGGATTAGGTCTCTTCCCTGTTCCTTGGAGATATCGCAGGCAGATATAAGGGCTTTCCAATCACTTCTCATTCACTTATGAGTACAAAAAAAAATCTGATTTTTCATGTACAAAAAGGTACTGTCTAGATTTTGTGATATAGGCTAATCTGCAGATGCTGGCATGGATGTGGAGAAAAGGGAACACTTCTACATCATTGGTGGGATCACAAACTAATACAACCTCTATGGAAAGAGGTATGGAGAATTCTTAAAGAACTAAAAGTAAAACTTCCATTTGATACTGCAATCCCATTACTAGGTATCTACCAAGAAGAACAAAAATCATTTTACCACAAGGACATTTGCACCAGAATCTTTACTGCATGGAAGTGACCCAATGCCCATCAACCCATGAATGGATTAACAAACTATGGTATAAGGTATACCATGGAGTACTATTCAGCCATAAGAAAAGATGGAGACTTTACAACTTTTATGTTTACCTGGATGAAGTTAAAACACATTCTTTTTAGTGAAGTTATCTCAAGAATGGGGAAAAAAGTATCAAATGTACAAATGTATTCAGTACTAATATGAAACCAATATATAAACATGTACATGAAAGAAAAAACAGCAGTATAGTCTAGCGGGGGGCGGGGAGGCAGAAGAGGGGAGAGAGAGGAGGGTGTTCAGCATACACCCTGGGTGAAAGGCTCAACCTCAACTTGAACTTTACCTTAGAAATGAAAACAATGTCACCTAAACATTTGTATCCTTGTATTAATCTGAAATCAAAAGTAATCAATTAATTAATTTTAAAAAGGTACTATCTGGCTAAAAACTTCAAACTATAATACATTTCCAAGTGTTATCCTCCCTCAGTTCAGAAGTGATTTTGGTTAAAGGACTTAACAGTGGGAAGATGTGTAGCCTATTCTTTCACTCTCCTTGCTCTTTGTTTTCTCTTCTCCTAGCTTATCCTGGAAAGGACACCTGGATATGGTTCTAAAAAATTTCTTTGAAACTTAGAAAAAATGATGCCTTCAGTAAATAAGGTAGATATAGAGGAAATTCCATGGCAGAGGAATGAGTTAAAAGGCTCAGAGACAGCATGTCAGAACTGACTTACTGTGTACCACAGGAGAACCACTAAATGATTATGTTTCCCAAGAAGAGGACACTCTCTTCACAACAAGCAATGATGAATAAAGGTACGGTTGATAATAGGAGATAACATCGTAAATTTGGCTCCCTGGTCTCAGTAGGGATGATAGAGTCTAGAATAGCCAGTTGACAGAATAAAACTGTCAGAGAGAAGACAGGATTGGTGGAATTAGTTGGCTTCATTAGTTACCACAATGACCCTATAGCTATAAGTCCCAATCCCTGGGCTGTGGACCAGTACTAGTCTGTTGCCTGGGTCACACAGCAGAAGGTGAGCAGTGGATGAGCAAGTGAAGCTTCATCTGTATTTTCAGCCACTCCTCATTGCTCACATCATCACCTGAGCTCCACCCGCTGTTAGATCAGTAGCAGCATTAGATTCTCATAAGAGCACACATACCAGTGTAAACTGCACATATGAGGGATCTGGGTTGCACACTCCTTATAAGAATCTAATGCCTGATGATTTGAGGTGAATGTAATGCACTTGAATCATCCCCAAATCATCTCTCCCTACCCTGGTCCATTGAAAAATTGTTTTCCATGAAATGGGTCCCTGGTGCCAAAAAGGTTGGGTTCCTCTGCCCTGTAGGAAGATAATTATACATAATTATCCTAATGGGTTACAAAGCCCAAGTAATGCCCAGGGATTCTTGACCTCAGGAATCTGTGGCAAAGACTATAAACTATGATATTCTAGGAGTGAGATATGTGAGCAGGCAATAAAGGAGTTGTTTGACTTATATATCAAAAAAAGATCTTGGGTTGGTCAGTATTACAATTGGAAATCATAGTCTTCTGTCCATTTTCAAGAATGGAGGCAATTTTTTAGACTTAGAACACACTGATTAAAGAATCATGTCTCCTTTAGGAAATTTCCTACAACACCATAGCAAGCAGTTAAAGTAGCTATTCACAATCCTTCCTCAAAGGAACGTAGTTCTATTCACCAGTCACTGTACACTAGGGAGAGTGAATATTTAGAATATTTTTAAGACTGTGGATAAGTTAACATGGACACCAACCACATGACCCCAAATAGCATCAGCTTCTTTATTAGAATGAAGATGTTTAGGGGCCAAGAGATAAATGGAGTTCTAGCCCAAGTCAGAGGGCTGTGGAATACTTAGTAACTGGAAGAACCCTCACATTGGTTCCCTAAAGAGTAAGTCTACTTCTTTAGGAGATGAGGTCTTGCTATGTTGCCCAGGTTGGGCTCAAACTCCTGGCCTCTAGCAATTGTATCCAGTTTAAGCAAGAACCAAACTGGTCTGAGATTATAGATGTGAGCCATCATGACCAACAGAGTAAGTCCTTATGGTGGAAAAGGTTAGATATAAACTCTTAAAACCTCTAAAAGAAACTTCCTAAGCCTCTTTCCTGGGCAAAGATAGTAAGTTGGAAACATCAAAGCATCCTGCAGGGATTCATGTCTCCCTCAAACACTTAAAAGGATGCAGGAATAATGATCTTTATGAAAACCCATTCAATTCACTAGTTTGGTTCTTGCTTAAACTAGATAGTTGATGAACAATGATAACGGACCTTGGTCACCTGGACATTCAGGTCATTGGACCACTATTTTGACGATACCATGCCAACTGGACCTGGTAGCAGAAAGTAGTTAGACCTCTAAATGCCCCAGTAAGGCATATCAATCAAAGGCTGTAGGAGATAAACCCTACAAAGATTCAGGGGCCTGGTTCATCAGTAGGAGTTTTAGAGGTACAATGGTCTAGATCATGGAATTCCAAATGATAGCCCAGAGGTCACATCCAGGCCACTGCCTTGGTATAATCTGATAGCTAAGAATGGTTTTTACATTTTTAAATGGTTGAAAAAATAATAATGATATTTTATGATGTGTGAAAATTATTTTAAACTAAAGTTAGTCCACACTCATTAATTTACATATAATCTATGGTTAGAGTTTTAGCAGCAAAGTTGAAGAGTGGCAACTGAGACCATATGTAGAACTTTCATCACTAAGTAAGTCAACTCACCAGTGTTTCAAGTGCCAAATATATTTATTTTATTTTACCAGTGCATATCTTTCATGTCAAAACAAGAGAAGTAAACTTTAAATGTTGTATTTTTAAGTCACTATGGCATTCTATTTATTTTGTTTTTGTTTACTTGCCTTGTTTATTATGCACTAACAGTATGACTAAGCTAAAACAACACAGTACATGTCAGCCTTACTAAACTAAGCACGAATCACAAAATGCTCAACTCACAAGAAAGCAACAGGCAGAAAAATTAGGAAATTAAAAATGGAATATCTCATTATAGCAAAATTTCTTCACAAGAATTATAATTGTAAATGAGACTGCAACCAAAGTTAACTTTTTAAGTAGCTCGTGTGTTAGCAAGCAAGAAAAGCTATTTGCCAATGGTAAGATAATTAAATTCTATTAAATTCTATTTCATTGTACATGTACAATAGAATCAGCTAAAGAAATGTGTACACAGAAAATAAACTTGTTTAAGACCATAAACATTTTGATAACAACAGTTGGTTGAAGAGTTGGGACACTGTAAGCAGCATTAACAGTTAAAAAATAAGGCTAATGGTTCTGATTATCTTTCCTTTCCTCTTGATGAGTTGAAAGATATTACTAATACTTCTCAGGTTTTTGTTTTTTTTTACTTGAAAGGTTAATGTTAAGTTTGAAGGAATCAAAGAATTAGGTTTTATGAATACTCTGTATGGAATAACTACAAGTGAGAAAAATATTTTCTAAGTTGTTGAGAAAAATCTCCAATTTGGTACAACCTGAAGTGGAATCTGCTAAGATGTGTTACAATGCATAGTAGCAAAACTTTGTGTGCAGCAGACAAAAGATTAGTTGGACAAATTTATAAAAGTTGTGAAAGAGTAAGATGTTAGAAACCTGTGATTATTCATTTTATTATTTATCAGCAGGTACTTTGCATCAAATATTTGAATCTGTCATATATTATTGAACCAGTAATGTGAAAAATAAACTTTATTCATTCTTGTGGACTTAACCATCTTTGATTTTCTAATTTTTGGGGGGGGGGTGTTGTTCATTTGTTTTCTTCTCTTTGTATTTAAAATATTTTACTTCAGTTTTCTGATTTTTTATATGAGAAATAGAAGCTGAATATCATAAATTGATATATCAAACATCAGTTTGATGGCTTGCAATTGGTAAAGCTTAACTGTAACTGTTTGGTTTTAGCTCCAGGGTAAAATTGAAATTTTTTCTGAACAAGAGGAACTCCTTTCATCCACTATTATTCAACAATGAATGACTTGGGAAATTTTTTTTGTTAAATTTTGCTAATGTTTAGGTGTGATGGGGTATGAAGAGTTTTTATCTTAGAGCTATATACTAACATATTTACAGATGAAAGGATATCATGTTTGGAACTTACTTTAAAATAGGGAGGACAGTGAAAAGTTAAAGGGTACAGATAAAATAATATTGGTCATAGAATCATACTAAAACTGAGTGATATGTATATTACATTCAATTTACTATCTATCCTCTCTACTTTCGTATACATTTGAAATTTTCTATAATAAAAGGTTGAGGCCAGGTGCTTTGGCTCACAACTGTAATCCCAGTACTTTGGAAGGCCAACATGGGAGGATTGCTTGAGGCCAGGAGTTTGGAACCAGCCTGAGCAACATAGTGAGACCCCATCTACAAAACTTAGCTGAGTATGGTGGTGCATGCCTGTTGTTGCAGCTACTCAGGAGGCTAAAGCAAGAGGATTACTTGAGCCCAGGAGTTTGAGGTTTCAGTGAACTATGATAATGCCACTCTTTCTAGCCCAGATAGCCTGGTGATACCCTGTCTCTAAACAAACACATAAAGGGAAAAAATCAATATTCATTATTATAGCTAGCAAAGAAAGAAATCATCTTATAGATAGATTGGCTTGAAAAAATATCCTAAGGCTCAAGAGACAACCAAAATAGTCATCAAAATGGTACCAATTCTTCAGGTAGCTGAGAGCTTGGGGAAGCACCATAAACTTGCCTATAGAACTAACGTACCTCAGGGTAGTTAAATAACTGTGTCAGAAAGAGTCAAGCCGGTGATTTGGGGTGAGCAGAAATAAAGAGCCCACTGCCTACGGAATGAAAAACATTTCTGGAAATCCTCTAACCTTTCAAGAGTGAAGAAGGAAATCCATGTGGGTGGGCCAAAGACTGAGAACAGTGTGAACAAGAGCCAAGCTACCCAGAAAGGAGATATGTAAGTATTCACTAAAAATATTAATTAGTGAGGTCTATATCTTAGAAAAAGGAGAGCTTTATTTCTCATAAATAAAGCTCAGACAGGTACCCATGCTTCAAAGAAGGTACAAAAGCAACAGAATTTTATACTGAGTGCAGTGGTCAAATATACATATTTGACAAGCTATAGGAGGAGTCGTGAATACTTACAGAAGGAAATCATAGGCATGCCATTGTGCTTTACCTCTCACATTCCCATTGTGATACAGCGGGGAACTCACTTGGAAGGTGTTTCTGGGGCCCTCTTGGCCAAGAGTAGTCTACTCAGGTAGCAGAGAGCTTAGGGTTTCATTTTTTAGTTCACACAGGAATTCCATATTTCCTGGAATAAAATGCAAAAGTAGAGTAACTGTCCAAAATTTTTATGAACTCAAAAAGGGGGGAAGATCAGGTAGGTTTTGGATGGTACAGAAATTTACTTGAGATCAAAGGAAGTCAAATTTCCTAGCATGGGTGTCCAGCCTTTTTTCTTTTTCTGCTACATTTTGGAAGGATAGGAGTTGTTCACACATTAACTACACAAACAGTAACAAAAGCTGATGAGCCAAAGAAAAAAGTCTATGCATACTTTTTCCAACATCCCAGATAAGCCAAACAGTCCTCATATAGTCTGCAGGCAGCCTTCAGGCTGTAGGTTGGAAGCCTACAAAGGCTCTTCCTCTTTCATGGGCCAAATAATCCTTTAAGAATTTGAGTTTTTAAAAGAGAGAAAATAAACATATTCAAACCCACAAAATTTTGCATTTTATTTCATGGGATGTCCAAAGCATGAAGTCTGAGAACCTTAGATTAAGAATGCCTATATGGAGTGGTGCCTGTGGCTCAAAGGAGTAGGTCGCTGGCCCCAGATACTGGAGGTGGTGGGTTCAAGCCTGGCTCTGGCCAAAAAAAGAAAAGAATGCCTGGATGAATATTTTGCTTACAGAAAGTTCACATGAAGAATAAAAGGCAGGGTAAGTGAGAAGGGCATTGTTAAGTGTGATGTGTTTCTTTCATGCAAAGAAAACACAGCAAAAGCTAGGATGTTTTCCTGTTCTAGGGACATTTACATGAAACTGTCAAGTATCAGGAATGGGGAGATTTGCCTAGTGGGGATGTGCTGAGGCACTCCCTGAAGGCTGAACATAGCTGCTTGGCTTGAGAAAGTCAAATATTTAAAGCTGCATGTCATATAAAACTATAGATCAGGTAAGTCACAGCTGTAATCTCCACTCTATTCCCTATAATCTCCATTAGTGAGTTTTCAGTGTTCAAATCAATTCAATCAACATTTTATAGACAATGTATTGGGAAATGTGGGGAAAAAATGACTGAAACATAGACCCTAAGGATACTCATCTTTAAGTGGAACATGTGAACATCCCTTGCAACAAGCCTGACCCTGAACTCTTCGATCTTCAACTTTAATATCCTTCTTCATTGGTCTTTTCCAGCTCCACACAACCATAGCCACTCCTTTAGTATTCTCCTCACTTAATACATCTCTGTGGTCGAGACCTCAAATTCTGAAATATTTTTTAGACCCCAAACTCTTATTCTTCTGTCTTTCTTCTCCCTAATAATTTTTCTCTTTACCCTCATCATGAGCTCCAGACCCCTTTAAGGCTTATATCCAAATCTTTCATCTGTGTCTGGGGTTTCACTTGCTGTTTCCTGTCCCAGACACCATGGACATGTGAAATGACCAAGGGCCAGTAGATGGCAGCATTGTCTCAACTAAACTACTCACTAGCTTGAGCACCAAGTCAGGTACGGTTATTGTCATTTATAAGGGGAGCAAGACAACAGTGAAATTAAACAAAGGATACAAAATGTAGGGAAATCACTCAGCTGGGGGTAAGCACATCTTGCCCTCATACAAGTAGAAACCAGAGACGTGGCCAGACCTGAGCAATAAGGGAGATGACAGGGTGCTCTCAGGTTCATTGTCTATGAATGCTTCATACCTATCCATGTAAGTCATCTCCCTGCTTTGAAACATTTCTTGCCCAATGACCCTGAAGGATTTTATGTTTGAATAATTAGTTATTTAATACCAACAAGCCTCCTAGAATCCTTTGCTTTTAACTGCCTCCCCAATTCCCAGTTGCTAGGTAAAGTCAATCTTATCTGTCTTCTTCTGGGGATCCAGGTGCTCCTACAGAAAATTACAGAACTCTGCACCTCGATTCAACTTCAAATTCATAATATGTAATTTCAGTGGTGACTTCAAGGCTGTCCGACTTTTCTTCATTTAATTCTTAGGTAACTCCTCAGGACATTACTCATAGAAGCAATTATGTGCTTTCTGCACTCCCTGTGCCTTACTACATCTCGGGTCTCCCAGCCACAGCAGTTGACCTCACATCCTCCTTTATCTGAAGGGGTTGGATTGCCCATCCTGGCCTGTTCTGAAGCCCTCTCTCCTGTAGAGTGAGCACAGGAGCTACAGAGTTCTACATGGTACACTAACAGGGTTGGATAGAGAAGACACCAGACATCTCACCTCTTCAATGGAAAGTTAATAAAAGTGAATATCCTATATATCTTCTCTAAATCACCTTACTCCTCAGAAAGATAAGTTATGAATTTTAATACTGGAATATTTCCTAAATCATCAGAAAAAGACTGGGGTATTTTACAAATCTTATTTGAGGAGAAAATGTTTTAAAACTATTCACTAAGTAACTAACAAACTAATAAAAAATTTTCTCTACTTCTTTAAATTTCAATCGACATTATCCTATCCCAGTGACTCACAAGTTTGTTTATTCAGTCATTTTATTTAATAAGTACTTTAGAGCCAACACTCAGAGCCACTACAGGTTATGCCACACACAGAACTGTAATGATTGATAGGAGAATTTTATGGCAGATGATGAGTATCGAAAAAGAAGAAAGTTATTCATCCAGAATCTGTTGGGATCTCTTTCCAGCACTATCAGAAGAGAATCTACCAGTTGGACTCCAGGCATATGCCAGTTATGATCAGTCAAGATGGTGAGTGCCTCAGGCTTTATTTATTTATAATAAGCACTCATATAATATTCAAGTAGTTTTCAAAGGGTATCTACTATTGAAAAGATAATGTTCCAGTCTTCTTGATGGATGTATCTCTCAGAACAGTAATGTGAGTAAGAATTCTACCATGTATGTTAGTTCTTATGAGCTAGATTATTATGGATCATCCTCAAAATCATTTCTGAGTGGACTCCCAAAACTGAATTTGGAGCCCTGTAGCCTGGATCTTGGTCTCAAAATAACCCCACCACTGAGCTGACATGCTATAACATCCATCCTGAGCCTTCTCTCTTTAAACTACCAGTATTAACTTAAAGATGCATCTGTTTTAAAATACATCAATTGAAGTTCCCTAATTTGATATATCAATTCAATATTACCAAATTAACTAATAAATTAATTTATTATAAATGAAATTTAAATTTAATTCGTTCAATTTAAACTGTACTATTAATTAGAGACATTTGCAGTAACAGCTGGGGACTCAGGACTATAACACCTATATCTAATGTTTGCTTCCATGAATAATAGGATAAGATTTGTGTGCTGTCACAGTTGACAGAACTGAGATCTGTAAGGGGAAGATATAAGAAGGCATATTTTAATCAACATAAGAAAGATCTTGCTAAACGTAAGATTTTTCTAAATGTTCAGTGGGAATGAATTCCTGGTCATTAGTGGTGTTTGGACATTAACCAGACTGTGATAATTGACAATCTTGAAGAACTTCAGTACCTAAAAGCTCCACCAAGCTTAGTAGCCCATGATTCTAGATTGGCAGGCACAGACTGACCCTCTTAAATCAGCTGCATCTTTTCTCCTCCAGGCTTCAGCCCACAACTGCATGCTAGCCTTGGAATTACCTTAGTTGTCAGCCCTGGCTCACATCCCACACAAAAGCTGGGCAAGTCTCTAGTGAGACAACCCTGTTAGTTTATCACCTGGTGGCACTTGCAGCTCCAGTGTGCTGCTTTGTATCAAGAAGGAAAAATAAAATCCTAAGCACTCCAGCCGACTCTTGGACAATTCAACCTTGGAAAAACCTTAAAACTGAGTTCCTGGCCATGATAGGATGGGAGAGCAGGCATGCCTCGTTGTACCCATTCCCTGGTTAACCACCATTAGCCTTTCTTCCCTAAGGGCTAAATAAAACCATCCCTTTGGAAAGAAAACCTTGTTCTACTGCTGATTTCAATCAAGCACGTAATGCCGGTCCTCATTCTTTGCTTTTAGCATAACAGCTGATAAGAATTCTTTCAGCTACTAACCATGAAGTGGTCTAACCAGACTACAGAGTATGTGCAGTAAGGGTTTGAAGGTCCTTTGCTTCACATTTGACAGCAGAGGGCTTAAACTTCACTGTGGGGCGGCGCCTGTGGCTCAGTGAGTAGGGCGCTGGCCCCATATACTGAGGGTGGGGGGTTCAAACCCACCCTGGCCAAACTGCAACAAAAAATAGCCAGGTGTTGTGGCAGGCACCTGTAGTTCCAGCTACTTGAGAGGCTGAGGTAAGAGAATTGCCTAAGCCCAAGAGCTGGAGGTTGCTGTGAGCTGTGACACCATATAGCACTCTACTGAGGGTGACAAAGTAAGACTCTGTCTCTAAAAAAAAAAAAAAAAAAAAAACTTCACCCTGGGATTAGACTAATTATGCCATTTTTTGTACACATGAACTATGAAGGTTCATTAAGCTCAATTGTGCACACTATGTTTTTCCTTTCATAAATAATCATGACTCCCCCCATAGCTTGTTAAATATGTTCATTTCGCCACTTTGCTCAGCATAAATTCCTATTCCCATTGTCCCCCCTCTAAGCATAGGCTCTTGGCTTTTGCCCAGGGCTACTGCTTCCTGGTCTCTCAGATAAACCACCCTGCAGGCTGTGACCCATTATGAGAAATAAATCTCTCCTTTCCAAACGTCTTAACCTCACCGGTTTATTCAGGTGATAGTATCTGTTAACATTATAATGGGTGATATTGCGCAGCTGATAATTATGATTATGATGAAGCAAGTGCTAAAAATCCTTGGCTTCCAGCTTATAGATGGAACAGAATTAAATTACAAAACATTAGAACACAATAATTACAGCAGGTTTTTCTGCTTTAGAATATTAACTCTTCATTTGTAAGTAAATCAAGCAAAGCTGAAAGATAGAAGCTATACCCTAGTGTTGGAATCTGAAGAGAAAGAAGGAGCAGAAAGAATGATTTTCATAAGATCACTGTTTTGCTTTGAGAGCTCAAGCAGAAAGTGGAGAGTTGGATTCAAGAGTTCTAGAACCTTTAGGATGAGCTCCAAATTGCTGCCAAGAACTAAAGAGGAGAACTTCATAATCTGAAAGGCAAGAAGAAGAGAGGGAACTTTATTTTGGCAGATGTGGAAATATTAATACTTTAGGATGAGTTGACCTTTTAACTTCATCAGTTTATTAAGCTTCTGATTCTGCACTTTTAAGAAAATTCTTAAGATGGGTTTTATTCTGAAGACTATATCCATGGATGATGTGCATTTTTGCAATATCTAACACAGTTATTTTACAATAACTAACTCCAGGAAAAGAGATTCTTAAGAGAAAGAATGATCTAGGGCTTGTGGATATTTCTGATGATCACAAGCCTATTGTCCTCTAAGACTCCACAGCCCTGACTTTGGTGGCTGAGAGAGTGACAGCAATGTGTCTTACACAGACAGAGGGCCAAATCCCCAAATGCAGACACGTGAGACAGGTGCATATGTGAAAGTCGTGGTGCTGGGAACTCCACCAACCATTTAGTTAAGTGATAACTTCTTATTTGGTTGTGGTCATGAAAAGTGCAGAGAACCAACATATGCAGAAGAGTTTATTTAAAGAGCAGAGAGTATCAGAACTATCTCAGGTAATCCAAAGGTTAAAGTTTGTAATATTACCAAGAAAATAAAAAATCCAAGATTGGGTGATGTTTTCCGTTACAGAAACCAAAACATAGCTTCTGTGTATTTACTGAGTGTTTGACTTCCAGGAGAAACAAGTAAGAATAATCAGTAAATGTTCACTGTTTATAACTTAAAAAATAACTATTATAAACCCTTATTGCTATATAAGGGAAGGCCATTGTCTTTCTGTAATCAGAAAGAGTGCCATGGGACTGTGACAAAACTCTTAGCATTTCTATATGTTTATAAAAAACCTTACTTTCTAAGGCACAGTAAAAATGAATGTTCTGCTTTTCTGCCCCTCTGAAATTCAGCTTTGCTGCTTTGATACACTAACTGAAAACTACTGAGACCAGTTTTATAACTCACTTGGATTCAGTCACATTTCCTTTCAGTTAAGGAGTTTTTCATTTGTATACACTAGTATAAAGGAGGAAGACTCTTTTATTTGTTCAGCATAAAAAATGGATTTCTAAAAGAGTACAGGAGACTTTTTTCTCAAATCTAGTTTGTCTTTGTTGTTTTTTTGATTACCTAACTAATGATTCAGGGGTTTTTTGTTTGTTTGTTTGGGAATTTCAGAAAAGGTTCAGAAAAAAATTACAGAAATAGTACAAATTTTTTGCTGAGTAACATGGTAGTAATTTGCTGACATGATACCCCATCACTCTTAATAACATTAATGGGTGGATTAATTTTAAGACATTACTATCATTTCATTTCAGACTTAATTAAAATCTTACCAGTTGCCCCAATAATATCTTTTATAGCCAAAGAATTAAATATTGCATTCATTTACATATCTTTTAAATATTCTTCAGTCTGGAGGAGCTCTTCAGTTTTTCTCTCACTTTCATGATTTTGACTATTTCAAAGACTACAGTTCATTCACAGGGGTCCTCAAACTTTTTAAACAGGGGGCCAGTTCACTGTCCCTCAGACTGTTGGAGGGCTGGACTATGGGGCCAAGACAAGTCGGCTGCTAAGCAGGACAGGCAGCAGTGGCAAAAACACCCTGCAGGCCAGATAAATGTCCTAGGTGGGCTGCATGTGGCCTGCGGCCCATAGTTTGAGGAAGCCTGGTTCACTAATTCTGTGGAATGTCTCTCATTGTGAGTGCTTAGACTCAAAAGTATGCATACTTAGCAGGGATATCACAGATTTCAAGCTGTATTCTTCCCATTGCATCCTATGAAGTGGTACACAATTTCAACTTGTCCTATTACTGCTAATATTAAATTGACCACCTAAGGATGTGGGGTAGGCAGAATTTTAAGATGGCCCAATAAATAGCCTTGGCTTGGGGTGTTACTCCCACGATTATGATCTTATATGGCAAAAGGATGATTATCTGGGTCTGCCTAATCTAATGAAATCAGGCCTTTAAAAATCAGAGAGTTTTCTCTGGCTGGTAGCAGAGGAAAAGTCAATTAGATTCAATGTATGTAAGGAATTCAACTCCAGGCAACCTCTACCTTGCTGATATGGAGAAGATCTATGCCGCACAGACTGCGACTGGTCTCTAGGAATGCAGCACCAGCCAGCAAGGAGATGCGGACCTGGGTCCTATAGCTGGGAATGAATTCTGTCAACAACCTGTGTGAGATTAGAGGGTGAGTTCTTCCCCTGAGCTCTGGAGAAGAGCCCAGCCTGGCTAACACCATCCTTGATTTCAGCCAGGGGAGACCTCTAAACACAAACCCAGTTGAGCCCCACTGGACTTCTCTGACTTACAGAGCTGTGAGATCGGAAATGGGTGTTGTTTCAAGCTGTTAGGTTTGTGATAATTTGTATGCAGCAAACAAAAACTAATACAAGTGGCATCTGCCAATTTCTCAGTTGTAAAGTAACTCTTTTATCTTTAGTAATTAATAAGCATTTTGTAAATAGCTACTTTGAGACTAGGCAAGTATCTTCTTATTCCTCACAAAAAGTTTATCCACTAATTTCAGCATCTGTTGCTGTTTCTTGAATTGATGACCAATATGATTATCAAGTGGTGATTTTCTAATTCCTTCATTTCCTCTTTATTTATTTCAAATTAATGTGAGGGTACAAATTTTTAGGTTACATTGTTCTGACTTCTAGAGTAAAGGTCTAGTTGTAAAAGAGCCCCTCACCCAGGGGCCCCTCACCCAGGGGCTTCCCCATGTGCACATTGGGTGAGATCCTGCCATGTGCCCTCCCTTCTTATGCCAGTCGTCCTCTCCCTCCCCCACCTCCCTCTACCCCCATACTAGACTATATTTGTATTTTATTGTTCTTATGAGCATGTAATTGTTTATATATTGATTTCATATTAGTATGGAGTACATTGAATATTTATTTTTCCCTTCTTGTGAATTTATTTCAACTCCATACAGGAGTTGAAATTCAACTCCATACAAAATTTATTTCAACTCCATCTTTTTAATAGTTGAATAGTATTCCATGATACACATATAACACAGTTTGTTGATCCATTCATGGGATGATGGGCATTTGAGTTGCTTCCATGACTTGGCAATTATGAATTGAGCCTCAATAAATTAGATATACTATGAAAAATGTTTTTCATGCTCATTTATTCATTTCAGTGTGGTCTCGTGGATTTCTTCTTTTTCCAGTAGGCGATCATCCATTAGTGTCATTATTCATTTTATGTTCTAATTGGCCTGGCTTCTGTTTCTGTTAGGCAGGACCTTATCATTTGTGAGCACTCCCTTACTTTCTGGTGGAAAAGGTAATAGTGAATCATCTTTCCATGTTCATCTCTGGAATCTGCTCTTTCTTCAAGTCATTCTCATTTCTTTTCATGGAGAATGGCTCATGTATATCTATAGTACATGATCTGTACTGTAGTATCTGTATTTCTAACCTGATCCATCTATATCGACAACTGAGAGTTCATACTAATTCCGGTATAATTCCACAAGCTTCTTTCTAGTTTTTACCTTTCATAATTGTAACCTCCTACAGTGAGAAATCATGCTATAGTTTGCAGACCCTGGGTCCTTGTCCCCAAAGCAGGAAAACATGCTGCTAAAAGTACTAAAATATAAAGATTTTTTCCCCATTTTGCACAGTCTCTCAAGAGGTAATGTTGGGTTTTGTTTGTTATTTAATGTCATTTTAAGTAAATAAAAATTAAACTTTTAAATTATTAATAGCATTAGTTATACTGTTTGCTTTTTATTGGTTTTAAATGCAAATATAAAATAATTTAACCAACATAAATAATTACCAACCTTATACACCTCATTTTGGTGTTCTTACCAGCACAGTGGACACACTGCACTAAGCTAACTGAAACATTGATATGTACACAGGCTAACCAACATGCTCTCCTTTGAGCTTACTATTGTTGGATAAGGATGTAGGAAAGGAAAAGGAACTATGGTTTGTCATATCTTTTCCTTCCTTCTATGTCATTTTCAGCATATGTAATTGTCTAAAAAACTGAAATAACACAAATAAGGATATGATTAAGTTAGGTAATCCCTAAGGATCTCCCAATCTTAAAGTCAACCGATTTGAACATTAATTATATGTAAAATCTTTTATACCATACCATATAATCATGTCAGTGCTATCTTATAGTCACAGGTTCTGGCTGTACTCAAGCAAAGGGTGAGGGTCATTGAAGAGTACCTGAGAATTCTACCTCCCACACTCATCTTGGAATAGACGGTGGCTAGGAACCCTAGGAAGATAGCTGTCATGGCTGTTAGTGGGCTTGGCTCTGAAGAGCAAAATGCCCCCAGGCCAGATGGATAAAGGAACCAGTAACCCTCTCCAGATGTGTCAGTTAATTTGGGTTCTTCTACAGAGGCAGCAATTGTCAACTATGGGTCTAAACTGTGTCAGGTACAATTTCCATCTCAAAGTTTAAAAAAGTACAAATACAAAGTCATGGTGCTTAAGAAGCTGCTAACCCTTACAAACACAACTAAAAATGCTTTGTCCTGGATAAAACAATACAAAGTCCAGGGAGCCAAGAGAAAGAATACATACAGAAACAAAGAAGCTACTAATAAAAGCCATGCCAAAACATGAATCAGATGATGTCAAGAGATGCTATTTTAGCTATTTGGGGAATAAAATGAATACAAAGTTCTTATCAAAGATGTCTGTAAGTACAAGTTCTCACAATTAAGGTCTTGAACTTGTCCTCATGCACTTAGGTTGGCAGCACTGTACAAACAATTTGGCAAGTTTTCATAACCTTGGTATATCAGTGTCTCATGGTTGCATTCATGTTGACATGTGGTGATATCTTGCTGAGTGACCTTCATTATGGTTGTGTTTTTGTGTGCCACTGAAAGAATGTGGAGCTTGAATTAGAGCAACAAACAAACGTTCATAAATTTCTTGTTAAACTTGGCAAGAGTGGAAGTGAAACTAGGGAGATGTTAGTCCAAGTTTATGGGGAGAATGCTATGAAGAAAATAGCAGTGTACAAATGGATTAAATTTTTTTCAGAGGGGAGAAAACATCACTAATGAAGGGCAATCTTGATGGCCAGTAGCAGCAAAACTGATGAAAACATTGCAAAAATTGGTCAAATTATGCCTCAGAATCATTGGGTGACTGTGAGAAGCATAGCATAGCAGACCAAATAAACATTGACAGAGAAACAGTTAGGAAATTTCTTTTTGTATCTGTAAAATGTCAATTTTTTAAAAATTAAATCATAGCTGTGTACATTAATGCAATTATGGGGTATAATGTGATGGTTTTATATACCATTTGAAATATTTTTGTCAAACTTGTTAACATAGCCTTCACTGCATTTTTTTCTTTCATTCTTGAGATACTTTGCTAAGAAGAATATGTTCCAGCTCCATCCATATAATCATGAAAGAAGTAAAGTCTCCATCTTCTTTAAGACTGCATAATATTCCATGGTATACATATACCACAATTTATTGATCCATTCATAGGTTGATGGGTACTTGGTCTTCTTCCATGACTTAGCAATTATGAATTGGGCTGCACAAAACATTCTGGGGCAAATATCTTTGTTATAAAGTGATTTTTGGTCTTCTAGATATATACCTGGTAGAGGAATTAAAGGATTGAATCCCTAAGTGTTCTCCAAACATCTTTCCAAAAGGAACGTATTAGTTTGCATTCCCACCAGCAGTGCATAAGCGTTCCCTTTTTTCCACATCCATGCCAACATCTCTGGTTTGGGGATTTTGTGATGTGGGCTAATCTTACTGGAGTTAGATGATATCTCAAAGTGGTTTTGATTTGCATTTCTCTGATGATTCACGATGATGAGCATTTTTTCATGTGTCTGTAGGCCTTTCACCTGTCTTCTTCAGAGAAGTTTCTCTTCAAGTCCATTGCCCACCCTGAGATGGGATCACTTGTTCTTTTCTTGCTAATACGTTTGAGTTCTCTGTGGATTCTGGTTATTAAACCTTTGTCAGAGACATAACCTGTAAATATCTTCTTCCATCTGAGGGCTGTCTGTGTGCTTTACTTACTATGTTTTTGGCTATGTAGAAACTTTTTAATTTGATCAGAGCCCAGTAATGTATTTTTGGTGTTTCTTCAATTGCCCAGGGGGTCTTCCTCATAAAATATTCTCCCAGACTGATACCTTCAAGAGTTTTCCCTGCACTTTCTTCTAGTATTTTTATAGTTTCATGTCTTAAGTTTAAATCTTTAATTTGATGAGAGTCTATCTTAGTTAATGGTAAAAGATGTGGGTCCAATTTCAGTCTTCTACAGGTTGCCAGCCAGTTCACCTAGCACCATTTGTTAAATAGGGAATCTTTTCCCCACTGAATGTTTTTAATTGGCTTATCAAAGATAAAATAATGGTAAGTAGCTGGGTTCATCTCTTGGTTCTCTATTCTTTTCCATACATCTACCTCTCTGTTTTTGTGCCAATAGCATGTAGTTTTGATCACTGCTGATTTATAGTATAATCTGAGGTCTAGTAGCATGATTCCTTCTTCTTTGTTTTTATTTCTGAGTAATGTCTTGGCTATTGAGGTTTTTTTCTGATTCCATATAAAACAAAGTATTATTTTTTCAAGATCTTTAAAGTATGACAGTGGAGCTTTAATAAGGATTGCATTAAAATTGCATATTGCTTTGGGTAATATGGACATTTTAACAATGTTCGTTCTTCCCAGCCATGAGCATGGTATGTTTTTCCATTTATTAACATTTTCAGCTATTTCTTTTTTTAGAGTTTCATAGTTCTCTTTATAGAGATCTTTCACATCCTTTATTAGGTAAACTCCCAAATATTTCATTTTCTTTGGCACTACTGTGAAAGGAATAGAGTCCTCGACTGTTTTTTCAGCTTGACTATTGTTGGTATATGCAAAGGCTACAGATTTGTGAGTGTTGATTTTGTGACCTGAGATGCTGCTGTATTCCTTGATCACTTCTAAGGGTTTTGTAGTAGAATCCTTGGTGTTTTCCAGATATACAATCATATCATCTGGGAAGAGTGAAAGTTTGATCTCCTCTCACCCTATATGGATACCCTTGATTGCCTTATCTTGCCTAATTGTGATGGCTAAGACTTCCATTACAATGTTGAAAAGCAGTGGAGATAATGGGCACCCTTGTCTGGTTCCTGATCTGAGTAGAAATGATTTCACTTTAACTCCATTCAAGATGATATTGGCTGTGGGTTTGCTGTAGATGGCCTTTATCAGTTTAAGAAATGTGCCTTCTTTACCAATTTTCTTAAGTGTTCTGATCATGAAAGGATGCTGGATATTATCAAAAGCTTTTTCTGCATCAATTGAGAGAATCACATTGTCTTTGTTTTTTATTTTGTTTAATTTTATAATGTTAAACTGTAATAAATAATTGCTGAGAAGTGATTATCAAGAACTGCTTATCAAAGTTTGCCTTGTTGTCAGGCCCTGCCCTGCGCCGTCCCCGGCGCCCCCGCTATGCCCCCTACTCCACCCTCGGCCATGTTGTCCCGCCTTACAGATGTTAGAATCTGGTCACCCTAGTTATACATTAAGTATAAGATTAATGTAATGTAAAATATAATGTAAATTTAATATAAAACATGATCCAGGTAACAAAAATATTTGTCCCTTAATAGTTTAAAGCTAAAAAAATACAAGCCACTAATGAATATTGATATAAAAGTCTTAAGATGTTAAAATATAGAAACCAGCATCACTTTTCAAAGAACTATACATTATGATAAAAAAAATCATATATTTTCCCCTTTACTTATTGATATTGCATCATTGCATTAAAAATATTATTTTGAATCCTAATTTCAAAGTGCACTTTCATTCCTAATGGCTGGGAGTGGAGGGGCTGTGCATTAGAGAGGAGATCAGAAAGTCAGTACCCCTTCTCCTCAGCAAGTTTGGTAATGATTAAGGAATTCATTTGCTGAATATCTGAGTTCAATTTAGAAAAATCTCATCATGCACCAAATTAAGTAGAACACTTAGCATAGAGATTGCCCCTTTGAAAAAGCCAGTACCCTTCCTCCTTTACAAAAAAATCCCTCCTTGTCATAATGTAGAACTACAGAGGTCTGGATATAAGAGCTTTCTGTAACCATCACTGGTCCTGTGGGACAATCTTACTTCCTGTTCCTGTCCCCATCTCTCCCTGCTCGCCCTCAGATGATCTGCCTTCATCGTACACTGCCTGTGATGCTGATTCTGCTGTTTTGAGTTCAGAAACACTGCTTAGTACCTGCTTAGGTGGGTAGCTGTGGACAATGTACAGTCTGTAAGGCCACAGGCAAGCACGAATGTGCAGGATCCCCCTCTTCCACCTTGTGCTTCTCTCTTCCATCTGTGTGTCTCACTTCATGGCTGTCTCTGCCCACCTAGTGACAGATGAGATGGGTGTACATATGACAATTACAACCATATCCCCACTCTTATTAAGCTGATTTTATTTGATAATTTAGCAAGCTATTAAACAATTGTCACATATCAGCCAGTGTCCCTGATCCTGAGATGTAGTCCCTGCCCTAGAGAAGTTCATGGTGGTGGGGCCAGACTGGAGGTGCAGCTTCAACCAAAAACTAAGCACAGACAAGAGCAAAATCTGCCTCACCTTGGGCCACACCACACCCACAAGTACATTTAAAGAGTCAATCCTTGGACCCCCCCCCCCACCATGATGGAATAATCATCAATACGTACAGTGTGATCATGGACCAAAGCTTATACACTTGGTGGTATGGTTCATCAAAGAGCAAATTAGCTTTGCCCTTTCACTAGTTAGAAGAGAAAAGGGAAAGCTGCTCTACTCTGCAATATACTCAGCTGACCAAACTGAGGTCTAGCTCAGCTGTCTCTGCCTTTCTCTGAAGAGCCACCCAGGGGCAGGCAGCCTCATCAGATCCACCAGCAGGCACTCAGTCTGCCCAGATGATTAACAGGCCCAGATATTATCATATCAATCTTCTCTGTTTCAGTTTGGCTACTCAGATAAGGAATTGTTTTGAATAATCCCACTTTTTCTGCCTCTGCCTCACATTCAGATACAGTTTTAGCAATTTTGACACCTCTGTTAAAATTTTCTAATTTTAATTGCTACCTTGCTGTTCCTACAGCCTCCACGTTAGTTTGGATCCCTGTAGAATCACTGAGACTATTGCTCTGGCCTTTTCCTTTGGCCCTTTCCTCCTCCTATCCACTGCCATTAGATTATCTGACAGAATTTCTCAAAGGGTGACCCATGAAATAGCTATTATGTGGAAAGAAATGGATGTATTTGACAAAGTTTGGAAAATTCCATTGAATCAATGTGTTACCAACCACTGTTAACCTGAACGTCCATTTCACGCAGGACGCTGCTAGTCAGGGGCTCACAAGGCCAGAGGAGCCTACGCGCTGACATCTGGAGACAGTTTATTCACCTCCAAGGCTACTGTCATAGATGAGTTGGGAAACTGGACTCCACGGTACCAGTCAAGGCTCTCTGTGCACCCAGTGAAGTGTTGCCCAAGTATAAATTTAGTCTAGAATAAAAATGCTTTGTAGTTATAATCACTTTAAATAGGAAGATACTGTGTAACCTTGTAGCCTGTGAGGAGGAGTCTGTCTGAAGTGCGCTGTGATGAGTAATGACACTGCTGATGTTTACTTTTACTGTGAGAATGAAAGGTCACAAAGGGAAAGAGGGGGCAGAGCAGCTGTTTGGGGAGACATCCCTGCTGCCCTCCGGAATTGCTGGCTTTTCTGTAAATAGAAGTGAAACTGTTGATCTCTCATCCATTTCTCTGTTGATTGGCTTGGGTGACAGGTGAATAGACTCCTTGGTCTGGCAACAAATATAAACAGGCCTTTTTTTCTGCAGGACTTGTCAGAGTCTTTAACACCCTTAAGTATTGTAAATCTTGAAAAAGAGGTATAAAATGTGATTTTCTATCCTCCTAACTTCCATCTGATTTTGTTAGTAGATAACCCTGGACATCAATGAACTGCAGAACACACCAGGAGAAAACCTATTAAAGAAATTCACTGCTCAAAAACTATGTTTTAGTGCAGAGTGTGCTTTCTGAAAATTTACATTTGTGCATTAAGTGGAAATATAAAATACTCATTGATGTTTTATATAAATTTTAAAATCAATTTAGACATTTTATGGCTATGAATGAATAAAGGTAACATACAAATAATGTATAAAAACTACTAGAGAGGATGCCTTTGGCCTCCTCACTCCCATGCAGCTGCTGAACTTAACTGGAGGAAGAAAACCTTTTCTGTGAAAAGCCAAATTTACCAAAAGAGCAAATTGTTTTGGCCTTTTCCTGTAAGAAGAGAAGGAAGAGTTGCTGCAGTGCCTGTGGTCTCAATCACCGATATTTAACTGTTATAGCATGCAAGCAGCTATAAACAGAATGTGAGTTCATTAGTGGGTTTCAGCATAATTCTATTTGCAGAACAGGTGGCAGGTCAGATTTGGACCGTGAGCTGTAGTTTACCAACGTGGAGCTGCTGTGTTCAACCTTTTCTTTTATACAACATTTGCTTATGGTGAGAGTTAAACCTGCCAATACATATTTAGGTTGTTAATACTTTTTAATTTTTTGTTTCTTGGTATTTTGAAAAAGCT
>NW_003852444.1:9605053-9606689 GCF_000181295.1 Otolemur garnettii
AGCCTCTGGAGTAGCTGGGACTATAGGCACCCACCACAATACCTGGCTATTTTTGTTGTTGTTGTTGTTGTTGTTGTTGCAGTTTGGCCAGGGCCATGTTCAAACCCACCACCCTGGTGTACCCACTGAGCCACAGGTACTGCCCCCTAAGTAATTCTTCAAAGTCAATATATTTAACATTTTTATGTGTGCACCCCACAAGAATTTGGAAAATCCATATACCTCCCACACTGGCTTTGCAGATGGAGAAAGGGAGCCATGAACCAGGGAGCGCAGGCGGGTGGCCTCTGGCATCTGGAAAAGGCAAAAACACAAAACTCCCCCTATCCTCCAGAAAAGAGTACAGCCCTGTTGACTCCTTGATTTTAGCCCAGGTTCTGACTTTTAGAACTGTAAGATAATAAATTTGAAATGTTTTAAGCCACAGAATTTGTGGTGATTGCAGGAACATTAAGATGCTAATACTTGAACTATAGGCAAACATAGGTTTTCTTGGCAAGGATAAGAAAACCGTAACTATGTGTGATTTATAGTATAACCATGTGTCCAGAATACCACTGCTTCCTATAATATAGGAAACATAGGTAATATTAATTTTATATTGTTGAGTGTAGTGGCACAAGTCCTGTAATCTCAACATTTTGAGAGGCTGAGGGAAGAGGAGCACTTGAGCCTAGGAGTTGCAGTCAGCACTCCAGTCTGGGTAAAAGGGGAAGACCTTGTTTCTCAAAATAAATAAGTAAATAATAAATGAATAAATAAAACTATAGATCAGCTAATTCACAGTTGTTATATTTACTACATTTGTTATGACTACCAGTAGCGATTTTTTTTTTATTTCAGTAGATTAGAGGAATACAGGAGGCATGGAGGCATTATACAATGCTAAAGTCGGGCTTTCAGTGTACCAGTCATGAGACTAGGATACATCGTACACTATCGGTCCCTCACCCTTCTCCCAGCTTTCTCTCTTCATAGTTTTCAATGTCCATAACCATATGGGCATATTATCATACATATTCCTTGTTTAGCTCCCACTTATAAACAAGAACATGCAGTATTTGCTTTTCTATTCCTGAGATTCTTCACTTAGGATTATGGTCTCTTCTTCCATTCATGTCGCCAAAAAGACATCATTTTATTTCTTTTTATGACTGAGAAATACTTCATGTGATTTTTCTAATTTCAACTCAATTCAATTCACATTTTGTACACAATGTATAGGGAAGTGTGGGATATTGGAAAAAAAATTATTGAAGCGTGGACCCGAAAATAGGATCATTTATCTATGAGTGGAAGACGTGAAAAGCACTTGCAACTGACCCTGAACTCTTTGACTTTCCAATTCAATGTTCCTCTTTGGTCTTTTCCAGCTACACACAACAACCATAGCCACTCCTTTGGTGTTATTTAATACTCTTCCACCATCAAGATCTCACTTGAAGTTCTCTTATAGCACAAATTCTTATTTGTCTTTGTTTCTTCTACCTAACATTTTTTTCTTTACCCTCACCATGATCTCCTGACCCTTTAAATGCTTATCTCCAAGTCTTGCAGCTGTGTCTTGGTTTCTCTTGGGCCATTCCTAGGCTAGACACCACGAAAATGTGAAGGGGCCAAGGACCACTAGGTGGCA
>NW_003852444.1:9606829-9622810 GCF_000181295.1 Otolemur garnettii
TAAGTGTAAACCAGAGAAGTGGCTCCTTGGGGCATTCCTCCCAGAAGCAATTATATGCTTTCCCCACTCCCTGAGATCCTGGACCACACATTTCACCTCCCCCAACCACAGTAGTTGACCTCACATTCTTCTTTATTGGAAGGGTTTAAACAATCCATCCTGTACTGCTCTGAAGCTCTGTCTACTGCAGACTGAGAAAAGGAGCTACAGAGGCCCATGCTGCATATTTATAGAGTTGGACAGAGAAAACATGAAAAATTTCATCCTCTTCAATGAGAAATAATAAAAATGAATATACCATATATCTTCTCTGAATCAATATACTTCTACTTCCCACATATCTTCTCTGAATCTATTTATCTGAAAGATAAGTTGCAAACATTAATAACTGGGGTGTTTCCTCAATTATAGGAAGAAGTCTGGGATGACATCTTTTACAAATCTTACCCAGAAAGAAAACGCTTTCAAACTATTCACTAAATAATTAACACACTAGTATAAAATATTCTCTAATACTTTAAACTGCTACTGATTTTATCCTGTCCCATCACTTGTGATTTGTTTATTCAGTCATTTATTTAATAACTAATCACCTTGGAGCCAGGCTCATATCCACTACACATACTGGCAAACATAGAAATCTAATAATGGAAGACCTTTATGGCAGATACGGAACATTCATAAAGAAGAATCATTCGTTCAGAATTTCTGAGGATTTTTCTCTAGCACTAACAAAAGAGAATCCAACAGGGACTCGTGAGGAAGAGGAGGGGGAGATAGCTATTTAGAGACATTAGTCACCAGATAGTTCTAGAAAGAAGGAAATGTTTCAGATAAAATAAAATCACAGCCTGGTGGTAATTCTGAGAGAAAGGTGCCAGACCCTACAAGAGATGTCACAGGGGGAAGTTTCAGAGCAGAAAAAGAAGAAACGATACATTGGCAGAGATTAACCCTAGAGAATCTTGGAGCATGGTGGAAAGGGTATGTGGGTTTTTCTTTTTCTCCTTCCTTCACACCAATGGTAGTCAGCAGCTAGAGAGCTTTTCTGTCCTCACAAACAAAATCTGCTGCTGTGACTGAACTTGAAAACAAAGCTCTGGGCTACCAGTCTCCTCAGGGTTGTTCCCCATCACCACAGACCAAAGTTGAGATGATGGATGCCACATTGCCTGTTTACCCATAGTGTACCTTTGTCCTCCCCAGGGGGTCTAGCCCTTCAGTTTTTACTTTACCCATTTCCATTCAAACTGTTCCCAAATCCAGCCCAGAATGAAGTCTTTGAGATCTGTATGACCCCTGAGCTTGGACATTCTGGGAGGGCTGCCTTCTGTGGAGGGGGACAAAAGGGTTAGCCAGCTCTCCTCCATTCAGACTATTTTTCTCCCCCCTTCTACTCTCCCCTGACCACTGCTACCCAGTGCATGAGGTAAGGCTCTTCTAAGTACCTGCTTTCCCTCTACTGGTACATCTATTGCATCAAGGCTTCCAAAGACAGGAAGCCCCAGTGCAGTGGAGTGTCAACAGGTGGTACAATTGCTGCTGGGCTCAGCTAGTTTGGACTTCTATTTGCAACCAGACAGCAGAAGACGACCCTGGGGGACAGGGTGAAATTCACTCCTCACAGCCATTCAAGCAAATGGTCACCTATGACCATAGCCATTCATCTGTCTGTGAATCCCAGATCGTCCCTCTTCAATGAGAAAACTTTCTGGTTTGGTAGGCTTTCAATCCCTCCCTGTGGCTTTTCCCAGTGGCCTGGGAGTAGATCTTCAAACTCTACCAAGAAATCTCCTGCACTCACCTTTGGGCACTACTGCACTACTGTCTTCAGGCTAGCCCCACCCAGACTCACTCCTCCACATATGCTGCTATGGTAGGGAATAAGGAGTCTTCTGGGAGCTTTATGGCTCTGCCCATTGCCTGGGGAATTCAAGTGCTATTTCTGAGAGAGTTAGACCACTCACAGGTCCCAAAGAACAGCACTACAGCTGTCTCTTTTGTGCTAAAAGCAGCTATAGAAGGGAAGAACAAGTTGTACATCCCTTTAACAGCATCTACTGAATCTTTGAAACAGGGTGCAGCTGATTCTTACCCACAAGCACCACCTACCATCTCAGAGATTAAGCTGGGTGTCCCACTATAATTCACACTGCTCTGGGGAGGGAACATAGCAAACTAGAATCAGCCTGCTAGCAAACCACTCACAAGGTGAGGATGAAAACTTGCAGGTGCCCTGAGTTGTGAGGAGTATTCCTCAATCATTGCAGAACTATGGACTGCTGGGGAAGCTTTCCAGTGTCTATGCAGATACACTGAAGTGGACATCAGGTGCAGTAGGGATCTGGTGGCTCACAATCCTGGGTTTCTGCAGCTGACATGATCCTGAACTCTCAGGTGCATGGTTCCAGGTCTGTTTGGGACTCAGCTTTGTAGAAGTAGCCTTTCCATCACCCCTGCTGAGGGAGTGGGCATAACAGATGCTCCCCTATGCCATGCCCTATGACTAGTAGCTGAGCACACCTCCCCTCCAGTATGAGATCTGAGCAGGGGAAGTGCCTCAGAGGCCACAGGCACCACCTGGGAAGCTCTGGGCAACTGCCACACTGGGACCTAGGTTGGGGAAGAACCTGGCATACCTCCATGGTCCTTGGGCCACCAGAACAAACTGCCAGCATAGCAATTGGGCCTCAGGGATCCCCATGCCAGTGAAAGTTGTACAAGTCACCCCCAATGATCTGTAGATCCAGCACTGAACCTCTAGTTGCACCTAGGCCAAAGACTTCACTCCGGTGGTTCCATGACTCCTGCCAGGCCTATAATACCACCCCTGACATTTGAGTATTGTGCCTTGACCCTGCCAGCACTAAGGTTCCACTCATGCTACTGGGCTATTAGAACCATCCCCCATGTTGAGTGCTCCAACAGGGATGCCCCCAACCTCAAGCTGCCATACCTTCTTAAAGCAAATGCCCCAAATCCATTCACCCATAATCATTGCCTAGATAGCCTCACCCATTAGAAAGTGACACCTCCAGTGGGATACCCCAGACAGAGTAATTTCCCATATCTCTTTCATTAAAATGCACATACTACCCAAAGCGACCTACAGACTTAATGCAATTCCCATCAAAGCATCAGCATCATACTTTGAAGAACTTGAAAAAAATAGTACTTCATTTTATATGGAATCAGAAAAACCCCAAATAGCCAATACAATTACAAAAAATAAAAACAAATCTGGAGGCATCACCTTACCAGACTTCAGCATATACTACAATTCTATAATGATCAAAATAACATGGTACTGGTACAAAAATACAGATATAGATCTATGGCCTGAAATAGAGAACATAGAGATAATTCAGCCACAAATAACCATCTGAGCTTTGATAAATGAAACAAATGCATACACTGGGAAAATAATTTCTATTTAATAAATGGTGCTAGGAGAACCGGTTAGTCACATGTAGAACATTGAAACTGGGCCTGCATCCATCAACACTGACAAAAATTGACTCTGGTTAGATAAAAGATTTAAATTTAAGACATGTACCAAAAAAGTGTCAAAGAGAACATAGGGAAAACACTTGACATAATTGGTCTGAGGAAAGTTTTATGAAGAAGATCCCCTTGGCAATTGCAGCAACACAAAAAATAAATAAATGGGGAATGATCAAACTAAAAAGCTTCTGCACAGGTAAGGGTACTACAACTAAAGCAAAGAAATAGCTTTCAAAGTGAGAGAAGATATCTGCATGCTATGAATATAACAAAGGGCTAATAACTAGAATCTACAGAGAACTCAAATTAATTAACAAGAAAAGAGTAAACAACCCCATTGAGAAGTGGGCAAGAGGCTTGAACACAAAGTTATCTGAAGATAATAGAAGAATGGTGAACAAACACATCAAAAAATGCTTATTCTCCCTGTCATCAGAGAAATGCAAATGAAGCTCAGTCTGAGCTTATCACCTAACTCTAGTGAGATTAGCCAACATCATAAAGTCCTGGATCGGCAGCTACAGGTGTGGATGTGGAAAGAAGGGAACACTTTTGCACTGCTGGTGGGATAGCAAATTAATACAATCTCTATCGAAAAAGTATGGAGAATTCTCAAAGAACTAAAAGTTGACCTTCCATTGGATCCCACAATCCCATTACCAGATATCTATCCTGAAGAACAAAAACTCATTGTACTAGAAGGTCATTTGCACCAGAATCTTTATTGCAGCTTAATTCACAATTGCCAAGACGTGGAAACAATCCAAGTGCTCATCAGCCTATGAATGGATTAACAAACAGTATACACATACATACGGTGCAAATGATCTTATGGTACAATGAGTTTTTGTTCTTCAGGACAGATACCTAGTAATGTGATTATGGGATCCAATGGAAGGTTTTAGTTCTTTGAGAATTCTCCATACTTTTTCAATAGAGATTGTATTAATTTGCTATACCACCAGGAGTGCAAAAACATCCCTCTCTCTACATCCACACCTGTACCTGCAGATCCTACATATATACATTATTCAACCATGAGAAAAGATGGAGACTTTATATCTTTTGTGTTGGCCTGGATGGAGTTGAAACACATTCTTCTTCATAAAGAATCTGAAAAATGGGAAAAACAAGTATCCAATGTCCTCAATATTAATATAAAACAAATATATAAACCAATATACAAATAACTACACACCTACCTAAAAGAAAAACCACAAGTATAGTCTAGCAAGGGGCAGAAGGAAGGATGGGGTGGAGGGCAATTGGTGGGAATCTCACCTAATGTGTACATGTGAGGGTGTTCAGCATGCCCATTGGAAGGCCTAACTATAATGTGAACTTTACCTTAGAAATGAGAACAACATAACCTAAACTTTTGTACCTATGTTAAAAAAATAATAAAAGAAAATAAGCTACCAATATTAATGTAAAGACACATCCACTGTCAACTACATTAATTAAATTGACCTAATTTAAGTAATCTACCAATTTAATGTTAATACTTTAGCTAATACAATAATAATAAAGGAAATTTTAATATAATATAATTATTCAAATTTAAATAGTATCCATGCAGTGGGACTATTTACTGAAAATAATTTAAAAGATCATAGGAATAAACACATATCTCAAATATCTGGACACCTTCCATGAAGACTAGTGTAAGACTTATTGTGTGCTATCACAGTTTACAGATTTAAATCTATAAGTGGAAGATACAGGAAGGCGTGTTTTAATGCAATATAACACACCTTGCTAAACACAGGATGCTTCTAAATACAATGGGAAGTGAATTCCCGGCTTCTAGAGGTGTTTACATTAGCCAGACTGTGATTTGACTATCTGGAAGAACATCGGTGCCTCTAAGCCCTACCAACCTTGATGGTCCATGATTTTAGACTGGCAGGTACCAGCTGACCCCTAAATCAGCCGCATCCTTTCTTCTCCAGGCCATCACACACAGTTCTATGCTAGCCTTGCAAGGAGTTACCTTGGCTGTAAGTACTGGCTCACATCTCACACAGAAGCAGGGCAAGTCCCCAGTGAGACAAACCTATTCATTTATCACCTTGTGGAGCTTGTAGCTATGAGTGTGCTTCTTTGTATCGAGAAAGAAAAATAAACTCCTAAGCACTCCACCCAATTGAATGGACTCCCTCTTGGCCAAGGGGACCTCAGAAAACTCTTAAAACCGTATTCCTATCTGCAACAGGATGGGAGGGTCGACACCCCTCATTGTACCCCCTCCCTCATTAAATAGCCCTACGCTTTCTTCCCAAAGGGCTAAACGGAACCAGCCCTTGGGGAAGCTTTGCTTCACTGCTGATTTTAATCAATCATATAAAGCTGCTCCTGAGTTTTTGTGGTTTCAGCACAACAACTGACCAACATTCTATCCTGATAAAGGACTGATGACCATGGACTAAGGTCCATGAAATCTATCCCATCTGTGGCGTATGGGCAGTAGGTGTTTGTAGTTCCTTTGATTCACTTTTTGATGTAAGAGGGCTGAAAACTTCACTCTGGGATCATATGAATGCTGCCATTTTTGGTACAACCAACCTATGAAGGGGCATTAAGCTCCATTGCACACACAGTTTTTCCTTTATAAATATTCATGCCTCCTCCTATTCTTGTTAAATATGTACAATTGGCCACCTTGCTTAGCACAAATTCCTGTTCCCGTTGTCCCTACCTGGATGTAATGTTCTGGGTTTCTATCTAAGGCTAAAGCTTCTTGCCTTGTCAGAATGGCCACTCTTGAGGCTGCAACCCACTCTGAGAAACTAAGCTCTCCTTTCCAAAGTTGTGAAGCTCATCATTTTCTTCAGGTTACAGCACCTGACGAATTCCTAGTAGATGATACTGCACAACAGATACTTCAGATTATCTTGAAGTAAGTGTTTAAAATCCTTGTCTGGGTGCTTGGTTTCCAGCTCACAGGTAGAAGCAGCATTTTCTGTTTGTAAGTAAATTAAGAAAGCTGAAAGACAGAAGTTGCACCCTAGTATTGCAATCAGAGGAGAAGAAAGAAGGAGCAGAAAGAGTTATTTTCCTGAGATCACTGATTTCCTCCGAGAGCTCAAGCGGAACTTAAAGAAATGAGTCCAAGCCCCTTTAGGATAAGCTGCAAATTATTGCCAAGAAGTCAAGAGTACGGGGTTCAAATGGAAGCTTTTTTGGAGCTAGATAATCCAAGAGGGTACTTTATCTTGGCGGATGTGAAAATACTAATCCGTTAGGGAGATTTGTTTCTAATTTCACCAATCTCTGAATCTTCTGTTGTGCACTTTTAAGAAGATATTTGTTATGTGATTTATGCTGAAGAATACACACAGGTGATGTGCATGCTAGTATTTTATAGTAACTGGTACCAGAAAAACAGGTTTGTAATAGAAACAATGAGCTGGGTCTTGTGAATATTTCTGATGGTCACGGTCCTGGCCTTCTAAGACTCCATGGCCGCCCTGGCCTTGATGGCAGAGTGAGTAACAACAATGCACCTTACAAAGACAGAGCCCAAAGTACTAAATGCAAAGTCAGGGTGAGATAGGTAAACGTGCAAGTCCTAGTGCTGGGAACTCAGCCCATCATTTAACAATTGATAACTTCGTGTGTGGGTGTGGTAATCAAAAGTGCAAACAACACATGCATAAGTCAACAAAGTTTATTTAAAAGTAGAACGTTATGGCTGTATCGGGTAATCTAAAAATAAATGTTTATAACAGCAAGAAAATTAAAAAATCAAAGCCTGGGTGTTGTCTGTTTTTACAGAAACCAAAACAAAGCTCCAGCATATTTATTAAGTGTTGAATTCCAGGAGAAATAAATAGAGTAATCGGTCAATATACAAATAATCTTATGTGATTAAAAGAATAATCTTAAGAATGATTTTATTTGATTAAAAAGAATTGTTATAGACCCTTCTTACGATTATATAGTGAAAAGCCATTTTCTTTCCATAGCCAGAAAGAGTGTCCAGGAACTCTTGGCATTTCTGTACGCTTTGATTTCACGAACCAGCAGGAAGAGTAAACGAACCACAGTGGGGTTGGTGGGGAATTGAGAACATAAATCACACAAGAAACAGAGTGCACGAAAGTTAGAGAGCCAGGATCCAAAGGTCTGGGGCAGCTGGTAACTGCAGCCAGCACTGAACTACGTGAACAGCTTTAGTGATGTAGGGCCTAAACGGTTTCATATATTAACAATGTCGCAAATCAGCAAGGAAAAACGGGTGGGAATATTTTCATCTTGCAAGATTGAGGCTTAGTAATAGTACATGGGGTAAAGGTTAACTTTAGGGAGAGAAAGCTAAGTGCTTTTAGGCAAAAGATAGGAAAGTATACAGAAGCTCCACCACTCCTGGCAGAAGGAGCAAGGACAGAAGACTGTTACTGTTTCAGGAAGGGAGGAGACACCTTGGGGGTGTTCTTTGAATGCATCTCCTGGGCTGTGGGGGTTCTGCCACCTCGAAGTCTGCCCGCCACACTTTGCTAAAAAACATTTATTTAGACAATAAAATAGAATGGTCTATTTTTCTGTTCCTCTAAAATTCAGCATTGACACTTTAATACAGTAATTGTCTGAAAACGACTCAGACCCTTGGAGTGGGCCACTGGTCTGCTGATCTGTCACTTTCATTTGGTTACATTTCCTCCAGCTAACAATTTTTTTCATTTTCCCAAACTGGTAAATAAGAAGGGAGCAGAGCTTCTTACTTGGTGATTTTTAAAAAATGTTTAACATAAAACAAAATAGATTTAAGTAATTGTATGTGCGATTCTTCCCCCAATCATTTCTTTTCAGTTGTGCCTTGTATGTAGTTTTTTTGTTTGTTTTCTTGAATTAGCTAAGCAATGATTTCTGTTTTTACTTTTAGATAATTTCAGAAAATGTTTTCATGAAAAACATTTCAAAAATGGTATCAATCCCCCTTTTTCTAAGTATTTTGCGGACACGATACTCCATCACTCTGGAATTCATTAGTTTGTAATGTTTAGGAACCAGGACTTAACCCTATCACTATCGACCATCAAAATAAAGAAGGCGAGAATAGTGATAAGTTAAAGATTTTTGGACACAATGGATGTTTGGGTTGCTATTTTGTTTCCCTCCTGCCAATCTGTTTCTTTAAAGTGGGTCATTTATGCCATTTATAGTCCATGATAATATTGGTAAGTGACTCTTTTTTTTTTTTTTTTGGGAGTCTCACTTTATTACCCTGGGTAGAGTGCTGTGGCATCACAGCTCACAGCAACCTCCAACTCCTGGGCTCAAGCGAGTCTCTTGCCTCTGCCTCCCGAGTAGCTGGGACCACAGGCGCCCACCACAACGCCTGACTATTTTTTGGTTGCACCTGTCATTGTTATTTGGCGGGCCGGGCTGGATTCGAACCTGCCACCTTAGATGTATGTGGCTGGCGCTTTAGCCACTTGAGCCACAGGCACTGAGCCGGTAAGTGACATTGTAAAGACACTTTTGAGCAGTTCTTGTAAGACAAATCTAGGAATGACCCTCAGTGTTTGCTTGTCTAGGAAAGACTTTCTTTCTTTCAATTATGAAACTGTGTTTTAAAAGACACAAAATCTTAGATGTCATTTTTTTGGTTTAAGAAGACTGAAGATAGAAGCTCACTCCCTTCTGCCTCTAAAGCAGCAGCTCTTAACCCACAGGACCTGTAGTAAAGGGCTGTGGCATTTAGGAATGTTGAGAACCACTGCAAAGCTTCTGTTCAGAATTCTGCTGTTGGTGGAATGTGTTTTCCTGTGTTAAGTTACTTGATGTTTTCACCTCATGGCATTTATGAATTCCTCCTTCAAGTTGACTTTGGCCAAGCTGGTGACTGTGTGTCTTGGTGAGGTCCTTTTTGCAATGAGTCTCCCATGTGTGTGTTGAGCTTCTTGTATGTGAATGTGTAAATCTCTTCAAAGACCGGAAAAGTTTTCCTCAATTATTCTTTCAAACAGGCTTCCAACGTTTTACTTTTTCTTCTTCACCCTCAGGTATATGAATGAATCTCATGCTTTACATATTCCATATTCCTCAGAGACTTTGTTTCTCTGTAGGTTGTTCTTTATTCTTAACTGACTTAGTAAATCTCAAAGACTTGTCATCAAGTCCTGTAAGTCCTCTTCTTGGTCTAGTCTATTTTTAAAACGTCTCACTGTGTTTTGTATTTCCCCAAATGAAATTTCATTTCCATAAGTTCTACTTAATTTTTTAAAATATAACTATATCTTTAGTACAATTTTAATTTACTTCCTGAGTTATGTTTCTGGTTTATTTCAGTTGATGGTCCATTTTCTGTAGGATCTCATAGAGCTGCCTTACAAGCCATGTTTGGAATATGTGGTTGGTCTCTTACTTCAGTACTTTCATTCTCATGGGGATTAATTACTACAGAACTGGTGTGATCCTTTGGTGGGGGGTCCTTCACTCTGATGTTTTCGTATTTCCAGAGTTCCTGGGCTGATTCCATCTCATCTGGAGCTCCCATCACATCTTGTTTTTGAGAAGTGTTTAGATGGGACTTTTTTCCTCCTTCCTCTTACTGGTGGGCCTGTACCACACATTGGCTAATCACTTTTGGCTTTGCTTGTGGGTGCTTTCAGAGGTCCCAGGTTCTGAGTGAATGCCTTGGTTACAGATATCCTTAGTGTGGTGGTTTTCTCAATGGGTTTTTATTTGTAGGCTGTAGCAGTGGTATATTATGCGTGTTTCCAGATTCCCTAGCTCATGTCAACATGGGGAGATGGAAGTCTTTGAATCTTTTTTCTTTCTACAGCCCTGTGGACATCCTAACAGGATGAATTATACCGGAAAATGCAGTTTAATGTCCAAGGCAGTTGGTGGCACTTGTAGCTAAGAGTCAGCCAAGCTCTGAATGATTAAATCAGTAAATGCTATAATGGGCTATGCAAGTTGTTCTTTCTGCAAACAGGTAGTCATTTGAAGAGAGCTGGCTATGATGGAGTATTAGGGACCTGTGTCCAGCCCTGGTCAGTTGGGAGAAGTATTTATGTCCCAGGCAATGGGCAGGACCCTGGATCTCCCAGGCACCCTGTCTAGTGCCCCATCATAGTGAGGAAGACGGGGGATGAGACTGAGTAGAGGGGGAACTGACTGAGCCTTTCTTCTGGGGCAAGCTCTGACTCAGTAAGGGCTGGGAATTGGTGCCTACGCCACTAGAGAAAGCTACGACAGAGGGCATGAGTTTGACCACATTAAAATCTGCCCATGGGGGATGAATCTGCTGACTGGATTCACAGTCCAGCAGGTGAGGGTACATTTCATTCTTCTACCACTTCCCTTGTCCTCTGGCTTTTCCTCTAGCATCTGGCTGCAGTCAACAACTCAAAGCAGCCAAGTTCACCAACAGTGCCAAAACAGGCTGCAAGCCTCCCTGCTCAGGGCCACACCACAGAACAGAAGTGCAGTTTACAGGTTGGGGGAAGGCTTATCTACAAATGCCCTCTGCCCAGGCCAACACCTGCTCTCCTCTGAGTTCTGCCTGCCTGTGCTGCCTCCCTCTCAAGTTCAGTTCACAGACTTCTCCTCTGTGCTCCTGAATGAAGCAATCAAGTCCTTGAGGTATGAGATCTGACCTGGGGACCTATCAAGCCCTGACCATAACAGGGGGTGGAAGTGGCATGCTGGTCCTGAGTTGCCTGTAGGGTGTTCAAATAGGGTTAACGTCTCTCCACTTGGGGATACACTCCACTCTGCTGGAGCAGTCAGGTTGGGAGCAGCCAGGTGGGAAGCACTGGGGAGGGTTGAAGAGCACAGGGCTCAGTGCACAAGCCCCCCATCAGTCTGCGGCAAGCTTTCAAGGGGAAATGCTTGAATCCCACTTTCTGTGGACGTGTAGGAGCTGTGAGCGCACCAACAGAGGAAAAGCATCCACTCACTTTGCCCTGCTCTAATTGTCCCCCAGGGCACTGGTGTCATTTTCAGAGGGACCTACCACAGTTGCATTAGCACATGTGAGCAGGGGAGAAGAGGAAGGGAGCTGGTACTCAGCACTCTTTGTCCCAAGGGGCCACCCAGCATGATTCACTCTCCTCTTACCTGAAACAACTCAAGCAAAGGCTCACATGAGTAAGTCCCTGACCACCACCAATAAAATCCCACTCTAAAGTCCTCTGATTTGGAGCATTAATTACATTCTAATACCTCTTTTACTGTACAATAAAATATAATCGTTCCAGTGCTATCTAGTGATATTGATGGATTCTGCCTACACTCTAGGTGAGGGTTATTGGAAGGTTGAGAATAGGGCCTCTCACCCCACCTTGAGACAGATGGTAACTAGGAACCCTAGGCAGCTAGGTGTCATGTGCTCCAGTGGGTCTGGCTCTGAAGAGCAAAATGCCCCTAGGCCAGATGGATAAAGGCCCAATAAACTGGTCCAGTCATATGGGGCAATTTGGGGTCTTCTAAGATGCAAGATCAATTGTGGGACTACAGGGCATTGGAACTTTCCATGTCAAAGTTCAGAAAGTTAAAATGCAAAGTCATAGTGCTTGAGAAGCTGCCAAGACTTGCAAACACAACTGAAAATGCTTTGCACCTGGATTAAACAATACAGAGTCCAGGGAACTAAGAAATGAATGTATACAAGAATGAACAAGCTACTGAGAAAAGCAGTGCAAAAATATGAATTGGATGATGTTACGAGATGGCACTTTAGCTACTTTGGTAACAAATGAATACAGAAGTAAGTTCTGATCAAAAACATTTATAAGCATATTCTCACAAATATTGACCATAGTATGGGCAGGGTAATGTGTCAGACACTACAGCAAGTAGAATCATGGAATCCTGTCCCCTTAGAGTCCATGTCCTCTCAGAACCACAGAATGAGACCTTATTTGAAGACAATCTTTGCAGATGAGGGCATACTAGATTAGGGTGAGTCATAAATCCAATGACTGATGTCCTTATAAGAAGGTCATGAGAAGGCAGAGGCAGTAATGAGGGTGGCACACTACAAAACAAGGAACCTCTCCAATTGCTGGTGACCACGAGATAGTAGGAAGAGACAAGGAAGAACGCTTTCCTAGAGCCTTCAAAGGGAGTATGGCCCCACCGACACCTTGATTGGGGGCTTCTGTCCTCTAGAACTGGGAAGGAATGAATTTCTGGTGTTTGAAGCTTATGGTAATTTGCTCCAGCTGTCCAAAGCTGGTACTGATAGTAAGGATGACAAAAACCTAGGACAACCAGAATATTGCAGCCCAGTCAGTAAGAACAGCAAGGATAAAAGCCCTGGGCACAGTGGGGAAACCAAAGCACCTATCATTGTGTGAGGTTTTAATGGAGGTCAAGATTAGACTGCCTTGTTCCCCATCAGCTATTCCCAACATACTCAGGGGCTGACATTTTTGAACCAACAAAGGTGCTGAAAGACAGCACCATAATGTTCTAATGGTGAAAATTTGAATGAAATCTTGGGGAAAAACTTATCTTACTGACAAAAAATGAGGGAAAACAAACTGGGTAGAATTTAAAACAAAGTGTAATCACATTCTGCTGCATTATACATGGAGAATATCTGTTTATTAAAATTGAAAGGTCCACTAAATGAGAATAAAGTCAATGTACTTTTTCAGTGGATGGATGGAATAACTACTTGAGTTGAATCTGTTTTTCAAATTCCTAACACTTCTGATTATAAAAGTGCATTTTCTATTGTAGAAAATTTGGGGTTTTTTTTTACACATCTTTTTTAATTGTTTGGAATTCATTGTTAGATAAAGTCCCTCTTATAATTGTGTCCTCCCCCCCAAACAGGTGTAAATTATGTAAAATAATAAAATAAAATTAACTTGTTATCATATGACATAGAAACCATGCCATAGATTATGTATACATGTAAACATAAGGAGTAAAAATGTGGCTAAGTGGATGAGAAGTATATCAGTCAAAGTTCCATCCAGGAGATGAGAAAGCACTTTAAGATTTTGGAACATTAAATATTTATTTTGAACAATGTGTAATGCTGGTTATGGAAGAGTCAGGATGTCCAAGGACAAGATGAGGCCATCAGAGTTCAGCTGCTACAGGAAGACACCACAGCTCCTATGGGTGGAGGACACAGGAGGAAGTGCCGCTTCCATATCCCAGCAGCTCATCACAACCTGGTAGAAGACAGAATCAGGTGAAGGTTGCCTGGCATGAGCTGGGACCACAGAGGAAGTATGAGTTCTGTTGGAGACACCACTCAAGGTGGAGAGACTCCTGGCTCATCCCTTCCTCCAGTCTTGCCATCTCCCCATAGACCCTCTCACTGGGCAAGCTCAGAGGAGGCCACCTGGCAAGAACGCCTGGGAAGGGGTGGGTAGAACACCTTCCCCACTGTGCTGGGCAGTAGTAAGGAAGGACAGGACCTGAGAATGAGCAGGCAAATGGGCAGCAGAGGAAGAGGGGGGGACTTGGCAATGTGAGGATAGGATTCACCTCTGGGGAGGGAGTCCAGGGAGTGGGGATGGGGGAGAGTCCAAAGTGAGCCTCGCTATATTGGTACCCCTTATTTCTTTTCTTTTTAGTTTTTTGAGATAGAGTCTTACTTTGTCACCCTCGGTAGAGTGCTGTAGCATCATAGCTCACAGCAACATCCAACTTTTGGGCTCAGCCTCCCAAGTAGCTGGGACTACAGGTGCCTGCCACAATGCTGGGCCATTTTTAGAGACAAGGTCTCCCTCTGGCTCAGTCTGGTCTTGAACCTGTGAGGTAGGCCCTTCTTTAATAATTATTATTGTTTTTTTAAGGTCTGGAGCCATATGCCAAAATGTTAGTGTTTGCTACACTCATAGTCTGAGTAAGAGCAAGACCCTATCTCTACTAAAAATAGATAAACTAGCTGGGCAGTGTGGTGGGTGCCTATAGTCCCAGCTACCCAGAGGTTGAGACAAGTAGATCACTTGAGCCAAAGAGTTTGAGGTTGCTGTGAGCTATGATGCCAGGGCACTCTACCCAGTGTGACAGAATGAGACTCTGTTTCAAAAAACAAAACAAAACAGAGAGAGAGAAAGTGAAGAAAAGAGAATAAAAGAAAAGAAAAATGAAATATGCCACATTAATGGTAAATGTAGCATTTTCTTGCTCAGACTGGCCGTAGTAGTTGAACACAGGCATCTAGACATAACACTGCCCAGACTCTGGCCGCACAAGGGCAGGCGAAGCACGATTCAGGTAAGTTTGGCTAAAAGAAGACTTGGATGGGGAGGGAAACACTTCAGTGAGGAGAGAAGACTCACTGGGAAATCCCATCAAGAGATTCAGCTTCAATATTCTTCACTGAAGGGATAATCCTCCAAATGAGAAACTCTGCAAGGAAAAAAAAGCACAAAGAAGAATCTGTTCCACAAAAGCCATATTTGGACTTCAAAGGCATCTTCTCTGACACGTTCTGTGGTCTCTGTGTTCTCTCAGCTTCTGCCCCAAAGATGTGTTCAGACACAAGAAGGGTGCTCGCCCCTCCACCTTCCCTCAGGCTGATCTGAGGGCTCTGCTAGGAAGAAGGCCAGGCAAGCAGGGACCAGGGTGACAGAATGGACTCGTAATGACAATCCACATACACCTAGTGGCAAGCTAAGTGCCTTCCAGGATTGTCCCACCTCACTCTCAAGATGTACTGGGAGATAGTGAAATACTTTTTCAAAAGTGAAAAACAAATGTCGGGCTTAAAAAAATAAAAAGGGATTAAAATTGTGGTTGACTTTGGGATAAGAAAGAAGTAAATTTTATAAGTCAGCTTCTCAAAGGCAAAATCTTTGATATGTTTAATTAGTGACATTTATCAGAAAGTATTGATGGAAAAGTGATCATTCAGAATGATTGCCTAGTCAGAATGAATATTTTTTATCAAATACTTTTAAAATCTAAATAATTTAAGGTAAAGTCATCCCTGCCTCCTCTGAAGAGGCATTCAAATAACAATACCTAGAGCTAGGAAATCCTGTAACTAGGAAATCCTGTAACTAACGGAATAAATTCTCCCGGCCACCTGTTCCTGCATCACGTGCCAACAATACATCCCTTGTGATACTGACTGCCAAATACTTCCCTGCAGCCTAGACCTTCCTCTCTAACTCGATCCTGATGCGGCCCAGTGCCTGCTTGATACCTCCTAATAGATGTCTAATAGGCATCACAAACGTGTCTCCAATCAAACTCCAGATTTCTAACTCAATACAGGTCAATACAAGAGCTGTAGCTAGTCGATGATCTAATACAAACCCTCATAAGAGAAAAACTCAAATTAACTCCAGGTGGGGGCAGGGGAATGAGGGAGCCGGGAGAGGGGAGGTGGGAGGAGGATGGGGGGTTACAGTGTATGGCACACCTCCTGGGGGCGGACACAGTTATAAGAGCAACTTTACCCAACAAATGTAATCATGTAACCTAATTATTTGTACCCTCAATGAATACCAAATAAAAAAAATAAAAAATTAAAGTGCATGGCACAGG
>NW_003852444.1:9624230-9630388 GCF_000181295.1 Otolemur garnettii
GCTGCTGGATTCCTCCAGAGCACAGTTCTCCAAATATAATCTATTCCTCCTCTGCCAGGGGGAAGTGGGTGTTCAGACCAGGCCAGGGTGCCCTTGTGTGTGGTTCACGACCTCACTCCCCACGGCAACACTCCTCAATGGTGTGAGGCAAACCTGGGCTCAGACCTGACAGGGTTCCACCTTATCAGAGGGCAGGGACTGGTCCTTAGCTCACGGGTCAGTCCTCTCAGCTCTGCTGAGGTAGATCTCTGGACTGAGAAGTGACAGTGTGGTGGAAGGAGGTGGGACCCACAGACAACGCAGGGATAGGATGAGAAGCCTAGTGAGAGGGTCTCCCCGACCCTACACCACTGAGGAAAGGAGTAGGGGCCAAGCAGCTGGGATCTTACCTGAATGTTCTCAATAATGCGGGATGGCGTCACAGACTTGGGGATCACGGCCAGGTTCCTCTGGATATGGAATCGGATCAGAACCTGTACAGAAATGAGACATCGTGTTCCAACTGATCTACAGGTCACTTCCTTCTGTGGAAAGGACAAATGAAATACTTCTCCAGCTCACTGTGGCTTCAGTTATAATAGCTAGTGTTGTCTGGGCACCTAACAACTATGACAGACACTTCCAGTCTTCACCTTGATTAACTCTTTTAATCGTAGCAACAACCCTGTGATTTTCTTTGTTTAGGAATAAGAAAACTGGTTTGGGTGGGGTGTTCTGATACATGGTAGAGTTGGTGAACCCAGATCTTGAGACATCAAACCATGATTTGCTGTTAGATACTATCCTTGTTTCTGTGATGGTCCTTTTATTTCCTAGAAGCCTCAGCACACTTTCAAAGAACATGCTAGTAGGCTTCATGTCCTGTTTTGTTTCCCTTCAAGGACTTAAATCAACATGGCATAAACTCAAGACTGGAAGAATGAATTGCTGAATTAAAAAAAGGAAACCAATAAACACTGTACCTGAGCTGCGGTCTTCTTGTGCTTTGCAGCAATTGCCTTAATCTTGGGATCCTCTAGGAGGGAAGGGTCACCTGGTTTGGCCCTAGAGACAGAAAGATGGCCAATGTGAATAATCGCCATGGTTACGATATGCAGGTGAGCAGCCCCCTGATGATGGGTCAAGGCTGCCATCTGCCAGACAGGCAGGAAGACCTGAAAGCTTTGGTTCCCGCTCATGGGTCAAAGCCTCTTGGGCTCTGAGCCTCAGCATTTTGCAAAGGCTTGTCCAGTCCACCCCCAGGTGGGTGAACTAGAATATTCTCAGAGGGTCAGTGATGTCACCACTTGAACTTTCATCTTTTCCCACTGGAATGCCATTTGGCCATGCTAGACATTACCTTAAACCCTTTTTTTCTTCTGATGAATTATATAGTCTCATAAACACATTCATTAATTACACGATAATTCTTTTAAGAGTGTCAATAGAAAGACCCACCACTCAGAAGCCTCACCAAGGTCTATCTGGAGAGCCCAGGGGGCTGTAGGCTGTGACAGTGATGCCCTTGGAGTGACAGTACTGGATCAATTTCTCCTGGGTAAGGTATGGGTGACACTCAATCTGCAAAAGCAAACAATCTCCTTACCAGGGAAGTCGGCCTGCCTTTTGGGCTGCACCTCGGGGATTCAACACACACAAAAAGACCACCAAGCAAAGGCCAAACACCTCCCCACTGATATACTCACTAAAACAATCCTGAGATCAGTCTCACACCTCCCCAAAGCGTCTGATCACAGCCCACTGAAGGGAGACTGAACCCACGGCATTGGCATTGCCTCCAAACATTTGTGAATAAGCCAAGACCCTCAGCCTTTACCAAACAGAATTTACCTGGTTAGTCACTGGTTTGTATTTCAGTCCCGGCTTGTTCAAGAGCCTTTCAATCTGTAAGTGGTTGAAATTGGAGACACCAAGGGCTTTCACCAGGCCCTCATCCACCAGCTCCTCCATGACCTGTGAGGAAAGGGACATCTCTTGTGCACCTGCCTTAGTCCTCTCTGGGGCAGGTGACATTGATAAAGTGTCCACTGTGGCAGGCTGGCTGCATCAGCGAAAGGAAACTTCAGTCTAAGACCAGGTGCCTGTAAATGATCAGCCAGCCCTACCACCCTCCCCCCCCACCCCCAGCCTAAGGAACCTGGTAGTAAAAGGGAAAGATTTTGTGCACTCGCTGCTCTCACCTTACCCCACCTTTGGGGAACCGGGGAGCCAGGGTGAGGCTGCAGCATTGGGAGAAGCTTTACTTGTCTGCTTCTGGCTCACTCACTCCCCACCACCCATGGTGTGGTTTGCAGGGCCGTGTGGATACATCGTGCCCTGGCAGGGATGCCAGCCAAGGGCTATGTGGGGCTGGAATCTTGCCAACTCTCCATCTGCCCAGCTGGGCACCTTGTTGTGGAAACTATGTCAACCCCAAGGAAGGGGGAAGGTTATCTCTTTATAATTTTTAGCCCATAAGGGACATCTGGCTACCTTGTCTAACGATGCCATACAAGTTAGCAGCAACCGCAAACTCAACATGTATTTGTTAGCCATTCATTATGTGTCCAGATCCTGTCTGGTAGCAGTTGGGATATAAAAGTGTACAACCTGCTTCCTTCCTCTGACATCCTTACAGTCCCAGTATAATACTGGGTTCCTCCTCTGTGGGGAGAACAGTCACAGGGCTGAGGCTGCCTCAGGTAAAGGGACCGTGGCAAAGAGCTGAGGAGCAGGGAAGGCAGAGAAGGAAGGGATTCATATGGACCAGGGCAGGGTCCTCAAACTTTTTAAACAGAGAGCCAGTTCACTGTCCCTCAGGCCGTTGGAGGGCCGGGCTGCGGGCAGGTCCTGGGATGAGTTTGCTGCTAAGCAGGACAGGCAGCAGCACAAAAATATCCGGTGGGCCAGATAAATGTCCTAGGCGGGCCGCAGTTTGAGGACGCCTAGAGCAGGGTCTTCAGGAGACACCTTACAGGTAGAATGAAAAAGAAAAAACAACTTGGAGGAAAGGGGAAATGCAAGAACAGGTGAGGGAGGAAGGAGCCAAGGCTCAGAGGCAGGAGTGAGCCCTGTGTGTTCAGGGGACACTAACCTAGTGACTCACACCTTTGGCTTTGAAATCACTTGAGAGCTTCATAAAATACTGATGCCCAGCTTTGACCCCCGGAGTGCCTGGGGCAACAGAGTTTAGAACTGGTGAGATCCTAAAGTCCCTGAAACCCAAGTGGTCAGCTCCCATGTGCCTGCGTGATCCATCTCTACCTCTGACACTTTTCTCCTCTACCCCAACTTCATTCTGGTCAATGAAGTTCCTACTGAGCTTGCGTGGGTCCATCTAAACACCCACCACTTACATCGCAATCCTGCCTGATTCAAGTCACAGCCTCTGACCATGATCATTCAGCACTCTACATATCTCCAAAATGTTTCATTTCACAATTATTACTGCCTTCATTCAGAAGACATAGCACTGCGGAAATTGGTGTACATTTTGCAGAGAACAGTAAGATATTTGTCATACACATATCATCGTAAGGGTTAGGGCAAAACATTCTAGAACTAACATTAAAGGCATGCCAGTTTCCACATCTCACAATGACTAAGTCCTCATATTTAAGAAGCCATGTTTTACCATGATAATAGAAATTGCAGAGCCCTCCTGGAAAATTCAGTACAAAAGTGAGCATTGAAATCTTAGGTTATCTTGTGAATGTTTCCACAATCTCCATTCTCACCAATAACATATTTGTTGGTTTGACTCCATCAATCCCCAGATTTTTCCCCAACAGGAAGATTTTTTCATGGCAGGAAAAGAAATAAATCAATCTTTTTCTATAGTTAAGTACCAGAATTTGATTTTTTTTATGGCTACAATCTTGTCACTCTCAAAGAGAAAGTAATGTCTTTCTTGGATGAGTTAAACCTAATACATTTCTTTCAGTAAATATATCAAACAGGTATCTAAGGCTGTATATAGTTGGATAATAACTTGTATGGTTTTAAGAGGACATCAGCTTCAACATGTAGTTTGAACCCTCTTTCTTCTATAAGGGCTCAGCCAGCTCACAGCATGCATAATAATAGGTGCTGTCACATTTAACCCTGGATTATGCTTCAGTATATGAGGAGGAAACAGACATGGCTGATACATTGATGCCACCACATATTTTTCTTAGGAATATTTATTTACTTACATGTATAGTCTCTTGCTCAAGAGACATGATATTTCAGTAATTTACTTAGCCTGGCTCTTAACTGCATAAATCATTGTTTTCTTTTTATTACTAACTTTAACTTGTAGACTCAAACTGCAAGTGACAGATCCTTGCTGAGCAAATCTAATGGTGATATTGGAGATGGCTCTTTATTATGGCTGGTATTTCTGGGAGGGGGTTGTTTTTACACATAACCCAGAGACTTTTGAACAGTCTTTTAAAAATTTTCTGGATGAGGAGATAAGGAAAATGCTTGGGTGTGACTGTAAATTAATAAAAGCACTATGGAAAACAATATAGAGATTTCCAAGAAAACTAAAGGAACTTCCATGCAGACCCAGCAATCCCACTACTGGGTATGTCTCCATAGGAAAAGAAATCAGTGTATCAAAGGGAGACCTATACTTGCATGTTCACAGAAGCACTAAGCACAACAGCAAAGATATGGACGCAGCTGAAGTGTCCATACAGACAAACGGTTAGAGAAAATATGGTGTGTGTATACATACCACTAGAAGTTTATTTGGCCATAAGAAAGAACTAATCATGTCATTTGCAGCAGCATGGATGAAACTGGAGGACATTATGTCCAGTGAAATCAGCAAGGCACAGCCAGACAAATATTGTAAGTTGTCCCTTATGTATGGGAGCTCAGAAACTTGATCTCATGGAGACACAGAATAAAAGGATAGCTCCAACACACATTTTCTTTGTGACTTGAACCAGTCACCCACCTAGTCATGTCTCAATTGTTTGTAAATGTGAATAACACTGCCTCCTAGGGTTGGACAGTAATGTGGGCTCTGTGACTACATTCCCGGTGTGTCAGCTATTTTTATCTTTGCCATATCCTAAAAGTATGTATTATTAGTGTGAAATATAAGACTTCTGTATGATGAGGAAACTGAGCATTGTAGGAGTTAAATAACTTACCCTAGGTCACTCAGCTATTGCGTGCACATCCAGGACAAAATCCTTGTTACAAATGCCTCTGTCTAATTTGTGAAATCATGTGTGTCTCCCATAGTGATGCACAATGTATTTCCAGGCTTCTTTCAGAACTCAGCATTAGCCTTGCTATTTGAATAGTGTTAGATGGACCCCAAAGCTAAATGTCACAAGAAAGGAGTTAGAAGAACTAGATAATGAAAATGATGAGATTAGACAGCACTGGTTCTGTGGTCTCCTTCATGCCAGTATGGAGTCTCATGACTGACTCAAGGAAAGCTTTCTCCCCCGGCATGCTTAGAAGAAACTGGCACCCACCTCCCAGGCATCCATGAATGTTGTTTTACTTCCAACGACATTGCCTTTGTCATCTTTGGGGAGAATGTCCTTCCCAGGCTGTAATTGCAAAATAAGAAGGTTATTAGAATTTGCATCTGGACACTCGGTTCTGTTGAGGAGGTTTTCAGGATCCTGACTCACACGTGCATGCCATATTTCCAAGCTCTGGAGTATATACTTTACAAACGTGAGATGCAATAAAATCTCTATATGAATCTACTGTAGTATGTAAGCTTTTATATTTTAGGAACTGCTGAACTGATTTTAAAGTCCACTGTGAGTACCTTCCAGAAGCCACCATTATTACCACGGAGATTAACCTCATACACTCAGACCCCAGTCACACTACCTGGAAAACACGAATTTTAGGCCCAGTAGATAAGGGTTAGATCTTAAAAGAGTGGTTTTCTATTCATGCAGTGTCTAGAAGCATGGAGTTTGGAGAGCTTGCCATGATCACTCTAGCTGCAAATTCATGTCCCTGCCGTGCCTCAGAGGCAGAGTCTCAGAACATGACTTTAGTTTCTTTCATGAGGATTGGCTGATACCTGCCAGCAACACCATAGTTGGACTTTTCCCAAGATGCCACTCCCAGGGTGTGCTTGGTTAACAAGAGGGTTCAACCCTGAAATAGTATAATCCAAGAATATCCCAAGACTTCTCCTGGGAGGAGAA
>NW_003852444.1:9630664-9639859 GCF_000181295.1 Otolemur garnettii
TCCTTGTGGCCAGTGAATCAGATAGATGTCCAGATAGCGCAGCTTCAGATCCTTAAGCGTCTTCTGAAAGGCTTCCCTCACAAGGGATCTCTCAAAGAAGGTGGGCCACAGCTGCAAAGAGAGTGGCAGTGAGGCCTTAACACTGGCAGAACAAAGGCCCACACCATTCTCATTCCTCCTGCTTTGCGACTTGCACCCTGATCTAACCTGGGGACGGGCTGTTAAGAACAAAATCCATTACAATACATGTCGCAGTATGGAGGGTCACCAGTGCTCAGCAGGTCAGACATTTCTTAAGTGTCGAAGGGTATTTATTTTTAACTCTACATGTCTCTCATATCATTTAGCAAGTGTGGCCACTGATTCCATATTTGTTTTCCGGGTTATTCTCTTTCTCAGCTGTTGGCTCTGTAAGGGCAGGACTTGTGTCTAGCTTGTAAATATCAGGCATTCTTGGGCCTTTGGGAGCAGATGGTCATTTTTCTGCACTCCATGTCTTCAAGCATATCAGGCTCCCACGCTGACTTCACCAGGAGTTTCTCTGCACCTGCTCACTGCACACAGTGGGGTCTATTGGTCCCACTAGATGCGTGTGTTTCCTGAGTACCTATGACTAGTGTTTCTGGCAAGTTGTGTATTATACAGAGCCAGTGTTTCTCAACCCCCTCACTCCCAAATGCCACTTCTTCCCTTGTAATGTTTTATAATTCACCTTTTACTAGACTGAAATGAAAAGAAATTCATATGTCACCATACATGACAGAAAATACATGCAGAAAATGCCCCCACTGTTTTCTGCAATGGCATTTTGTGGAAATTTTGTCATTTTCCATAATGCCACAGTCATTGAGACTCCAGTGCTGTATGGCAGGGTCAGCATTGAGTCCTGACCACACCCTAGGCTTCTGACTGCCCCTGGGTGGATGCATCCCACAGGCAGGGAAAAGGCGGCTTATTTAGGCTTCTGAATACTGGACTCTGAGTAACTGTGGGAAACCATACTACAGGCTGTAACATCTCCAGCCCCAACAGTGGTCCACAGTGTGGATGTCAAGGTATCCATGGCCATTACTCTTCTGGTAGAGAGGAGGAGGGCTGGAGTCTGTCTGTGCATGGGAGGCCCATAGAGTTCTTGCTTCTGACATGGTCCACATACTTCTGCTTCCCTTGAAGGGAAGTCCCCCCACTTGTCCATCAGCCACCTGTACCTTGCTAACGATGAAGAGGTCCTCCCGCTTCACAACCTTCTCTTGGATCTTCTCTTGGATTGCTTCCCCCACCTCATTCTCGTTCTGATAGACATAGGCACAATCAATGTGGCGATACCCTGCATCAATGGCCGCCTTCACAGCTTCTTTGACTTTGCCTGGAGGAGACTATAAAGAAATAGAGAAGCCCATCATATGCTTGTTCTTTTTTTTTTTTTTTGATTAAGAGAAGAGGTCTCATCATGTTTCCCAGGCTGGCCTTAAACTACTGGGTTCAAGTTCATCCTCCCACCTCAGTCCCCAGAGTAGCTGTGACCACAGGGTCATGCCATGGCACTGTAACCGTCATATCCTCTTATCCCAGAGACCCTCCAATAGGGTCATCCCATGGCGCTGTAACCATCATATCCTCTTATCCCAGAGACCCTCCAGTAGGCTCCTCCATGGCCCAGCTTCTTTGAACCAAAGTGTCTCTCTGCCCATTTGCCTGGGGACACTGAGGAGGAAACATGCTTTGGGACAATTTTCAAAAAAATAGAAAGGAAGGAGAACTAATTTTCTGATTATGGCTTCATGTCCTAGTCTAGCTAAAAGTTAATTCCTTTCTAAGCCAGGTTACTCCTGAAATGTCTTCACTGAGTGAGGGGCAGATGGTGCCCACTGCAACATTCTAAATACTGGGCTGAAAACTGAGCTCTGCATAACCCAGAAGATCTTTCAGACAAGTTCCCCAAAAGGTGAGTGATAAAGATCTATAAGAGGATCATTGCAGTATGAATCCATACTCTACCACATGCGTCTTATCTGGGTTGAGATAATTCAGTCCCTCTAAACCTTGTCTGCAAAACATGAAAAACAATAGCGCCTGCCTCCTGAGGCCGTGCTGGTGATTCCTGCCACGATGACTGTACAGTCAGCACATCACCTGAGACCCAGTAAGCTCAGTAGATGCAATCCATCGTGTAATTAATACTTCAGGAAGGGGAGAAATAGGAAGCATTTTGGAATGGAGCTTCTATTCCTCCCTTAATGCAAATAAATAGAAAAGAAAAGAAAGAAAGAAATAATATTAGAAATATTACATTTGGTCCACCATAGTTGAATAATAAGAAAAGTAAAAGCACATAAAACTGATCTCTCACAAAATCATTCTTAAATCTCTTCTATTGTGAAATAACGCACACATTGGAAAGTATAGAAAACAGCAATGTGCAGCTACCCCACCACTTGGACAAGAAATGGACTGCTTCCAGAAACCTAAAGGCAGCCCTGCCTGGGTCCCCCTCTCAGGCACTACGCCTTTCTGCACCTCCACACAGATAGGTGGCAGCACATCATGACCACATCTTGAAAACAGCTCCCTTCATCTCCTTACATCTGAAATTCTGAAGCTCTAAAAAACACTAATGAATGAATAAGGAGTGAGCAGATCCCTAGAGATCTGGAAGTGGGTCTTTGCCACATTTCTATAAGATTAAAAGTGTGATTTGGGGCAAATCTTATTACTCAAGAAAGAGAGGCTGAAAATCACCTCTGAAAATCACCTCTCCCAGATTGACCAGGAACACATCCTGAGAAAGACCCAGTGCCAAAGCAAAAAAGCAATCCTACATTTGCACCAGAATGTTTATTGCAGCTCAATTCACAATTGCCAAGATGTGGAAGCAAACCTGGTGCCCGTCAACCCATGAATGGATTAATAAACTGTGGTATATGTATGCCACAGAGTACCATTCAGTCATAAGAAAAATGGAGAGTTTACATCTTTTCTGTTTACTGAATGGAGTTGAAACATACTCTTCTTAGCAAAGCATCTCAAGAATGGGAAATAATATCCAAGGTACTCAATACTAATATCAAACCAATATATAAACAACTACATGCCCACACGACAGAAAAAACACAAGTATAGCTAGTAAAGAGGAGGGGGCAGGGGAGGAGAGAGGGTGATTGGTGGGATCTCACCTAATGTACACAATTTGAGGGTGTTCAGCTCTCTCCCTAGATCAGCGATTCTCAATCTGTGGGTCACAACCCACAGGAACTATATTAAAGGGTCATGGCATTAGGAAGGTTGAGAACCACTGTCGTAGGTGAAGGGCTCAACTACAATTTGAACTTTACCTTGGAAATGAAAACAGTGTAACCTAAAGATTGGTACCCTCATATTAATTTATAATTTTTAAAAAAGTGATCCTGTCCTCCAGCCTGGAAGAGGACATGGGAAAGACAGATACAAAAAAGGAAAGAAAGAATAAGAGAAGGCAGACTCTGTCGGGAGATTAGCCATGGGGGACAAGAGGGAGGAGGAAATCCATGGATCGCTCCTGGTACCTACCTCAGGTGTCGCTAACACTGATGGAAAAGGCAAAGAAGCCTGAGTTAGAAGATGAGGAACAATGTCAGATTCACTCTCAGAGAGCTCGGGGATGTGCCTCCCTGAGCTCTGGGATGTGCCTCGCTGAGTTTTATCAGCTGACACTTACAGAGCCAGGGGACCCACCACTGCTGACACCCGGCCCAGGCGCTTTGTGGTCCCAGCATGTCCCAGACTCGCTGAGTTTTGTTAGCTGACACTCTCACCACCAGCACACAGCAGAGGGCGGGACTCCTGAAATGCCTAGACCCTTTCAGTGTCCTAAAGCCAGGGAGAGTCTTAGAGAAAACGATCTTAGAAAAGAACTTTATGTGTAACTCCTGCTTGAAGCTTGACACTCACTGGAGAAGCTGTCATCACTGCTGGAAAAAGCCAATCCTGGAGCTTTGCACACTGACTCAGCCGTGAGAATGGAAAGCAAACTGGATCCCAGTTCCACAGCTGAATGTGATCTGCCCAAACCCCCTCCTGACCTCAGGGCTTACCCGACTGTACACAGAGAGGAGAAAAATGCCCAGACACCCCCTCCACGGAAAGCAGGGTGTCCAAAGATTTGCATTTTACCTTCCAGGTTCCTAAGCCCACAGTTGGCATTTTGGCTTTGGTCCTGAGCTCCACAAAAGTCTCCATGGTTGGTGCAGAATCGGTTGTGAGTCAGCAGACACAGCCGGCAGCCCTGATAAATAGAATGGGCACAGGCTGTAGTAGGGAGGAGCTTGGGCCCAATCCCAGTAGTTTGCCTGACCCAGCTGACTAGGAAATTCACTGCAGGGTTTTGTAAGATTAAAGAATACAGCGAATGAAATTTAAACATGGTAATCTGCAAAGATGTTCCTCAGTTCATAGTACAGTCAGAGTTTCCCAATTCATGGTGAGTCAACAAATGGAATACAAGTGAAAGTTGGAAAGCTGAACTTCTTTTGTGTCAGTGAGAGGAGAAAATAAAGACAGACAGAGGGAGGAAGGAAGAATGGAAAGTAAAAAGAGTAAGAGGAAAAAGGAAAGGCAGAAAACTGAAAAGAAAAAATAAAACAAGAATGAAGGAGTAAAAACAGCAAGACGGGAAAGAAGGCTGGAAGGAAAAGGCAAGATCCTTTTTTTCCTGTGGTTGTTTCTTTCCTCTGTAAAATGAGGTCCAAAGAGAAGGGGTGAAAAACAATGTTACATTTTGAAGGTTGCAATTCCAGGTTCAGGGTAGAGATGGCCAAATCCTGAGCTGATTAGAGTTAGCTGTGCCCTGGAGTTTAGCAGTCCAGGGAACACGACGTGGGCTGTGGCATGTCACAGCAGTGCTTTCCTCCCATTTATGTGCTCTGACTTGCTTGTGAGTGGGCCTTGGTAGAATCTTGAAGGGATAGTGACCTCTAAACTGCGAATTATGACATAGGTTCTGGGGGCTGACTGGCATGATATATTGCACGTATGGGTAAAAAACCTTAACAGTCCTTATTAATGTTGATTAAATTACCTTCCTGAACATTAATGGTACCTTTATGCTGCAGCCTCTGGTACCTACTAGATTGTAGCAGCAAGTCTCACAAATGTGCACATGGGCCGTCTTATTGTCCCAGTACATACTGGATGACATGGCAGTGGAAATACCATTGAATTACTGAACACTTTGTAACTTTCAACCTAAATAACAAACACAGAGAGGCTGTCTGAGGAGAAAAGTTATTTATTTTGGAAAAGAGCATTATAGTGGAAATATGTGTATCATAGTAAACTATGTGTGTATTCCAGAACGTAAAGTGAGGCAAAAGTCTTTGAAAGAAAAAATGAGGATGATTATATTAGCATGTTAATGTAATTACCCCTGGCTACAAAGGTCAAGAACAGGAATGACGCCAGTATGAGGTTGGAGAGGCAGTTGTAGTCAGGTGTCCTTTTAGAAGTATTTTTGGTGTGAAAATGTATTGGCCTTCATGCAAGAGTATAATTTCTGTAATCATTTGTGGTAATTTTTGTTATCAGGCATATAAACCTAAGAATGCTTTCTTCTTGAACTTCCCAGTTCTATTTTTTTTTTATTTCGCTTTCAACATTAGTGATTCCATTTTGATTCTGACAACTTTCATATGACTCACAAAATAGAGAAAGAAGTATTGCTATTGATAATGTTTCTCTTAGACATGCTTGGGCTATTCATCGGTGAAAATGGAGATCGCCGTTAGATAATTGAGATTAAATAGCTATATCAGATAGTTGTTTCTATGTAATAAACCAGCTTATTATTACAACCACCATGTCTATGCTCATAATGTTGTGCATTGGCAATTTGGGCAGGAATCAGTTGATAAGGTTGGTGACATGTTCAGGCTTCCTTTGTGTGGGCTGGAATGTCAGGGAACCCTGGGATCCTTGTTCACATGTTTCTTCTCCTCCATGAGCCTAAATTGGACTTGTCCACGAGGCAGCAGCATTCTATGCAGCTACTCTTTCAGTGTCTGCAATGTTGCTTCTGCCACCTTCTACTGGTCAGTTGCAAGTCCAGCACAGGGTCAAGGAGTGGGGAAACAGACTCCACCCTGGATGGCCATTGTGGTAAGGAATTTGAACTCATCTTAATGTACCCGAGCAACCTTAATAAGACCTATGATTAGTTACTTCCTGAATTTCATGAATTTACTCATCTATTTGTGCTTTTGGACTTTTAAGAAAATGTATTTCTCTCTCTCTCTCTTCTTTGTTTGACGAATATATGTGCATAAAAAGACTTACTTTGTTAAAAATAAATACAAAGTTGACACGAAATTGTCTTATAGAAGAAAAATGAACTAGGAGTAGTGTTCATTTTTCACCCTCTGTAACAGTCCAACATTAATTTCTGGAAGAAAGACAGGAAACAGCAACTAACATGTCCACAAGAAACACAGTGGAAAAGAACAACTCTAGGAATGTGGGTATCCAGAGAACTTTCTGGGAGGAAAAAGGATGAGCCAATGGATAGATGGGAGTAACACATATCAGATGAAGGGGAAGAAGCCAGTGTGTGCACACTCGGACCTGCCGTGGTGCCCTGTAGCAGTAAATTGTTCCTAAATTGAAATCTTAATCTTGTATTCTTTTTCTAAGAAAGAAAATCTTAAATCGCACCACTTCAAGATCGCAAAACCTGAATCCTCCTGCCAAATAACATTATCTGCTAGCACCAAAGTTTTGGATTTCATTTCTTAAAGATCATTTTACCATGAAATATTTTCAAAATATGCGAAAGTGTAGGTTTCGGCCCCTCTATGTCTTCTTTCTTTTCATTATGCTTTAAGAAACTACTTGCTCACTTTCTGGATCTTGCTAATTATTGCATTCCCAAGCAATTCCCATGTCACTGTGACCCACAGATTCCCTCAGATGCATTAGACCCTGTGGCTTGATCAGATGAGATCCCATTTTTTGTTTGCTGGATTGTTATTATATTTGTTTCTTTTTTGGCAAGGCCATTCATGTGTTGTATTCTTCTATCGGATGGCCATGTTATTTGTATCTATTTATTTGTATTTATATATATGTGTGTATGTGTATCAGTGATTGCTGATTATTCCTAAATCCATTATTTTATTAGATTAAAATATAGCAATTAATATAGCAATATACTGATTCTACATTCTTTCCTCATTTATTAGCTCAAATACTTCTTTACAGAGAAATTTCTCCTAATTAATAATTAATTAATTAATAATTAATGGTCTCCTAATTATTTGGCTACCCTGAGGTATAGTTTGTATAGGAACATTGAATAATGATTGAGTCATTCTTTTATTTTACAGGTTTTAAAAAGAAGTTTCAAAACACCTCTAAGGTCACCAATGAATTATATTTAGTAATCTTTGAATTTGTGATTCACACACTGACCATCACAATGGACCATCAGCAAAGAAACATCCAGAAGCTAAAGGTCAAAATTTACCTTCCACAATGGCGCAAAAGATAAAACTAAGCAAGGATAAAACTAACTAACTAAACTTTCACAACGTAAGATGAATAGAACTCTACCACACTTATTAGTTCTCTCAGTAAATGTTGATGGCTTTAATTTGCCATTAAAGAGGCACAGGCTAATAAACTGAATGAAAAACCACAGCCATTCATGTGCTGTCTCCAGGAACTGCACCTAACCTTGAAGGACAAATTAAGACTTGGGGTTAAGAGATGGAAATCTGTATTTCAAGCAAATGGAAATCAGAAGAAAAGGAGGGGTTACAATCTTATTTTCAGATACAAGTGGATTTATAGCAACAAAAATTAAGAAAGACAAAGATGGTCATCTGATACTGGTCAAGAAAATAATACAAGAGGATATTTAAATGTTAAATGTTTATGCACCCAACCTTTTTAAAAAAATAGTAGGTAATATTCTTTTATTTTTTAATTAATTTTTATTTTAGAATATTACAGAGGTGCACACATTTTGGTTACATAATTTCCATTTGTACATTTTAAGTCAAAGTTATAAATATACCCTTCACCCAGAATATCGACTCGTTCCAGTTTGGTAGTAAGTACATGTGGTGTTCATTTGATGCACCAACTTTTTTTTAAATATTAGGTAATATTCTTCTATTTTTTAATTAATTAATTTTTGTTTTAGAATATTACATATGTGCACACATTTTGGTTACATAATTTGCATCTGTACATTTTAAGTCAAAGTTATAAATGTACCCTTCACCAAGAATATCGACTAGTTCCAGTTTGGTAGTGAGTACATGTGGTGTTTGTTTTTCCACTTTGCCATACTCCAGTTAGAAGAATAATCTCCAGTTCTATCCAGGTTGTTACAAAAAAATACTACGTTGCCATTTTTTTAATGGCTGAGTAGTACTCCATATACCACATCACATATCGATGGACACTTGTATTCTTTTCACTTCTTTGCAATTGTGAATTGTACTTCTGTAAACATTCAAGTGAGAGTCCCACAAGCCTAGTAGTGGGATTCCTGAAACAAAAGGTAGGTCTACTTTAATTCTTTGAGATGCCTTCATACTACTTTCCATAGAGATTGTACTGGTTTGCAGTCCCATCAGTAGTGAATGAATGTTCTTTCCTCTCCACATTCATTCCAGTGTCTCTTGCTTTGGGACTTTTTGATATGAGCAATGCAATTCTTACTGGAATTAGGTGATATCTCTTTGTAGTTTTGCATTTCCCTAATGATTACAGAGGTTAAGTAATTTCCCATGTGTTATTGGCCATTAGACTATCACTGTTCATGTCCTTTGCACTTTTTAATGGTGTCATTTAAACTTTTATTGCTGATTTGCTTGAGTTCTTTGTAGATTCTAGTTATTAGCCCTTTATCAGATGTATACTGTGTTTTGGCTGTGAAAAAGATTTTTAATTTGATCAGGTACTATTTATTTATTTTTGCTGTTGCTGTGATGGCCACAGGGGTCTTCTTCACAAATTTCTTCCCTAGGCTGCTATCTGTAAGAATCTTTCCAACACGTTCTTCTAGCATTATTATAGTTCCATGCCTTAGATTTAAGTCTTTTATTCATCATGAATTAATTTTTTTATTAAATCATAGCTGTACATGAATGCAATCATGGGGTACAATGTGCTAGTTTTACATACAATCTGAAATGCTTTCATCAAACTGGTCAACAT
>NW_003852444.1:9641365-9654849 GCF_000181295.1 Otolemur garnettii
TCTTTTCTTAGAGTTTCATAGTTCTCTTTATAGACATCTTTCACGTCCTTTGTTAGGTAAACTCCCAAATATTTCATCTTCTTTGGCACTACTGTGAAAGGAATAGAGTTCTTGACTGTTTTTTCAGCTTGACTATTGTTGGTATATATAAAGGCTACTGATTTAAGAGTGTTGATTTTGTAACCTGAGACACTGCTGTATTCCTTGATCACTTCTAAGAGTTTTGTAGTAGAATCCCTGGGGTTTTACAAATATACAATCATATCATCTGGGAAGAGTGAAAGTTTGATCTCTTCTGACCCTATATGGATACCCCTGATTGCCTTTTCTTGTGTAATTGCAATGGCTAAGACTTCCGTTACAATGTTAAAAAGCAGTGGAGACAATGGCAAACTTGCCTGGTTTCTGATCTGAGTGGAAATTATTTCATTTTAACTCCATTCAATACAATATTGGCTGTTGGTTTGCTGTAAATGGCCTCTATCAGTTTAAGAGATGTGCATTCTTTACCAATTTTCTTAAGTGTTCTGATCAGGAAAGGATGCTGGATATTATCAAAAGTTTTTTCTGCATCAATTGAGAGAATCATATTGTCTTTGTTTTTTATTTTGTTTATGTAATGAATTATATTTATAGATTTACATATATTGAACCAGCTTTGAGACCCAGGGATAAAACCCACTTGGTCATGGTGTATAATTTGTTTGATGTGTTGCTGGATTCTGTTTGTTAGGATCTTGTTGAATATTTTCACATCAGTATTTATTAGTGATATTGGTCTATAATTTTCTTTTCTTTTTAGGTCTTTTCCTGGTTTGGGCATCAAGGTGATGTTTACTTCATAGAATGTGTTGGGTAATATTCCTTCTTTTTCTATATTTTGGAAGAGGTTGAGTAATATAGGTCCTAGTTCCTCTCTAAAGGTTTGATAGAATTCTGATGTGAAGCCATCTGGTCCCAGGGTTTTCTCTTTAGGGAGATTTTGGATAGTTGATGTTATTTAAGAACTTGATATAGGCCTGTTCAACACTTCCACTTGATTTTGGTTAAATCTTGGAAGGTGGCATGCTTCCAAGTATTGCTAAATTTCCTTCAGATTTTCATATTTCTGAGAATAAAGTTTCTTGTAATATTCATTAAGAATTTTTTTGAATTTCCAAGGAATCTGTTGTTATTTCATCATTACCATTTCTGATTGATGAAATTAGAAATTTTACTCTTTTTTTCCTGATTAAGTTAGCCAAAGGTTTATCTATTTTATTGACCTTTTCAAAAAACCAACTTTTTGGTTTATTAATCTGTTGTATAATCCTTTTGTTTTCAATTTCATTTAATTCTGCTCTAATTTTTGTCATTTCTTTTCTTCTGCTGGATTTGGGATTGGAACCTTCTTCCTTTTGCAGTTGCTTGAGATGTCCCATTAAGTTGTTAACGTCCTCTCTTTCTGTTCTCTTGAGGAAGGCTTGCAGTGCTATAAATTTCCCTCTTAGGACTGCCTTTGAGGTATGCCAGAGGTTCTGATAGTTCATGTCTTCATTATCATTTTGTTCCAAAAATTTGGTAATTTCCTTCTTAATCTTGTCTCTGATACAGCTATCATTCAGCAAAAGGTTATTTAGCTTCCATGTTTTTATATGAGTATGCAGATTCCTGTTGTTACTGAGTTCAACTTTTATTCCATGATGGTCCAAGAAGATGCAAAGAATAATTTCTATTATCTTAAATTTGCTCAGGTTAGACTTGTGACCTAAGATGTGATCAATTTTGGAGTATGTTCCATGGGCTGATGAGAAGAATGTGTATGCAGTTTTGTTAGGATGAAATGTTCTGTGATGTCTGTTAAATCCAGTGTTGAATGGTTAAGTTTAAATCTAAAATTTCTTTGCTTAGTTTCTTATTGGAGGATCTATCCAATGCTGCCAAAGGAGTGTTAAATCTCTGACAATTATGGTGCTGGAGGAAATCGAGTTGTTCATGTCTGTTACAGTCTCTCTTATAAATTGAGGCGCATTCTGTTTGGGTGCATAAATATTGATAATTGAAATCTCATCATATTGAGTATTACCCTCAACAAATATGAAGTGAGCATACTTATCTTTCCTTACTTTTGTTGATTTAAATCCTACTGTATCTGCAAATTAAATCGCAACACCTGCTTTTTTCCATTTGCCTGAAATATAGATGACCATCCCTTTACCCAGAGTCTATATTTATCTATTTACCATTTAAGGTAAGGTGAGATTCTTGTATGTAACAGATATTTGGTCTGAGTTTTTGTATCCAGTCAGCCAACCTGTGCCTCTTCAGAGGACAATTTAAGCCATTCACATTAATTGAGAATATTGATAAGCCTGGTAGAATTTTGGGTATCAAGTTTTTCAAAAGTCAAGTGGACATTTTTAATTCTTTCACCATATGTGGAAGTTGGAATTTGATCAAAAGTTTCTGAGTGAGTTTACTTTTGTGGTGGAAGATCACACTGGTCGTTAGGGAGGATAGGTCTGAGAATATCCTGGAGGGCTCGTTTAGTTATGGCAAATTTCTTCAACATGTGAATTAAAGTATTTAATTTCTCCATCATAAATGAAACTCAGTTTAGCTGGATACATGATCCTGGGTTGAAAGTTATTTTGTTTTAGGAGATTAAAAGCCAATGACCACCCTCTTCTAGCTTGAAAGCTTTCAGCAAAGAGATCTGCAGTCATTCTAATATCCTTCCCTTGTAGGTTATGGTTTTCTTATGTCTGGCTGCTTTCAGAATTTTCTCCTTCATATCAACTTTAGTAAAGTTAATTATGATGTGTCTGGGGTTGTCTTACTTGGGTTTAGCCATGTTGGGGTTCTGAAACTGCTATCTGAAATTTCAGAATCTCTTGGCATGTCTGGAAAGTTCTCCTTCATAATCTCATGAAAAAGGGCCTCTGTGCTTTGCGAAGCAACTTTGTCGCCTTCAGGGATTCTTATAAAGCGAATATTAGTTTTCTTCAAATTATCCCAAAGCTCCCTGAAAGAATAATCTGTTTTTGCTCTCCATTTCTCTTCCTCTTTGAGTGCTTGGGAGCGTTCAAAAGCTTTGTCTTCAATATCGGAAATCCTTTCTTCTGCTTGCTCCATTCTGTTACTGAGAGATTCTACTGTATTTCTCAGATCTTTGAGGGCTATGAATTCTTGTCTCAATGTGTCAAAATGTTTGATGATTTTGTCTTTGAATTCATTGAATTCTTGAGACACCTTTTGAATTGCTCCTTGAATCTCTAATTCCAACTTTACCTCCATTCTATTAATCTTATTTGCAATCCAAATTCTGAATTTGATTTCTGACATATATATGAAGGCTATTGATTTTGTATTCTAAGATATTACTATTTTTTTTTTTTTTAAAGTAAAATCTCTTGGCTCAGCACCTGTAGCTCCATGGTTAGGGCACCGGTCACAAACACAGTGGGGCTGGTAGGTTCAAACCTGGCCTGGGCTTACTAAACAACAATGACAGCTACAGTGAAAAAATAGCTTGGCATTGTAGCAGGCAACTGTAGTCCCAACTACTTGGGAGGCTGAGGCAAGAGGATCACTTGAGCATAACAGTTTGAGATTGCTGGGAGCTGTGATGCCACAGCACTCTACCAAGAGCAACACAGTAACAGTCTGTCTCAAAAAAGAAAGAAAGAAAGAAAAAATCCCATAGTGCTCACATCTAGTGGGTAAAAACAGACCCAGAAAGCAAGAAAATAGCAAATATGTAAAGTACAGATAAACTAATACTGTGGAGGAAAAGAAAGCACGGAGGGCAAGAATGTGTTCCTCAGGAAATGGGTTGATATCAAATGGGGTGAGGGAGAGAGTTCTCACTGTCAGGATCATTAAGGAACAGAGAAAGGAACATAGGAGGCAGAGGACCCTCATGACACCTGAGGACAGAGCAGCTCAGTCAATAAGAATAGCAAAGACAAAAACCCTGGGGCAGGGCATAATGGGGAAGCCAAAGCACCTATCTTTGTGTAAGATTTTAATGGAGGACAAGATTCCTCAAGACTGCCTTGGTCCCCATCAACTATTCCCAACATATCTGGGGGCTGACATTTTTGAACCAACAAAGGTGCTAAAAGACAGCACCATAATTTTCTAATGGTGAAAATTTGAATAAAATCTCTGGGGGAAAACTTATCCTACTGACAAAAAATGAGGAAAAACAAACTGGGTAGAATTTAAAACAAAATTTAATCACATTCTGCTGCATTATACACAGAGAATATCTGTTTATTAAAATTGAAAGGTCCATTAAATGAGAATAGTTACCAAAGTGCTTCTTCAGTGGATGTATGGAATAACTATTTGAGTTGAATCTTTGTTTTTCAAATTCCTAACACTTACAATTGTAAAAGTGCATTTTCTATTGTAGAAAAAATTTTTTTTTATTTCTTGAAAAATCTTTTTTTTTTATTGTTTGGAATTCATTGAGGGTACAAATAATTAGGTTCCACTTATTGCATTTGTTAAAGTCCCTCTTATAATTGTGTCCTGCCCCCAAGAGGTGTAAATTATGTAAAATAATAAAAATAAAATTAACTTGTTATATGATATATAAAGAATGTTATAGATTATGTATACATGTAAACATAAGAACTAAAAATGTAGATAAGTGGATGAGAAGTAGATTAGTCAAAGTTCCAGCCAGGAGAAAAGAAACCACTTGAAGATTTTGGAACACCTCAGAATATTCTTCTAAGTATTTCAGTGCGGTAACTTGTTAATGATTTGAACATTGTTTTGATTATTACAGAACACCAATAAACTACAAGTCTTCATGATTCTGTGGTATTAAGAAACATTTAGAGGTTTGCATCAAATAAAGGCCTATTTACAAAGGACTTGGTAGATAAGAATGTCAAGTTAATAAAAATCTCCCAATGTGAAAAAAAAAAAAGATTTTGGAACATTAAATATTTATTTCAAAAAATTTGGAATGTCCATGGGACAAGATGAGGCCATCAGAGTTCAGATGCTACAAGAAGACACCACAGCTCCTAGGGGTGGAAGACACAGAAGGAAGTGCTAATTCCACATCCCAGCAGCTCATCACCACCTGGTAGCAGGCAGAACCAGGTGAAGGTTGCCTGGCATGAGCTGGGACCACAGAGGAAGTATGAGTTCTGTTGGAGACACCACTCAAGGTGGAGAGACACTTGGCTCTTCCCTTTCTCCAGCGTTGCCATCTCCTCATAGTCCCTTCCAGATGGAGGCCAAGCTATTTGGGAGACAGAGAAAGCCCAGAGGCCACCTGGCAAGGAACCCTAGGAGGACAGTGATAGGACACCTTCACCCACTGTGCTGGGCAGAAATAAGGAAGAATAGGCAGAGAAGGACCTGAGAATGAGCAGGCAAATGAGCAGCAGAGGAAGGGTGAGGGGACTTGGCAATTTGAGGATAGGCATTTCCCTCTGGGAAGGAGGGAGTCCAGGGATGTGGGAGGGTCCAAAGTGGACTTCAGCTATATTAGTTACTCCTTATTTCTTTCATAATTTTTTGTAAAGCCTTGAGCTATACGATGAAATGTTAACATTTGTTACACTCATAATGTGGGTAACTAGATGCTCATACATTTCATATAACTGAAATATTTTATAAGAAATTATTTTAGAAAAAAGAAAATGTGAGGCTGGGTGCAGTGGCTCACACCTATAATACTAGCACTCTGAGAGGCTGAGGTGGATGGATTGCCTAAACTCAGGAGTTTGAGACCAGCCTTAGCAAAATGAGACCCACCTCTACTTAAAATATATAAACTATCCTCGAGTTGTGGTGGGTACCTGTAGTCCAAGCTATCTTGGATACTGAGGCAAGAGGATCACTTGAGCTCAGGAGTTTGAGATTGTTGTGATTTATGATACCAGGACATTCTACCCAGGGTGACAGAATGAGACTCTGTATCAAAAGAAAAGAAAAGGTGGTGGTGGTATGGAGTACAATGGTGGACCAGAAGGATTATCCAGCTGAGCTCTCCTAGAATGACTGGGGAAAAAGAGAGAACCCAGCCATACCTGGTGTAGGCCCCTTACCCAGAGTCATAGCTCAGGAAGCACAGTGAGGAGGATATACGTATGATCCAGAGCAATAGAAATCTGATGAATTAGGCAAGTGATTTGTTACCCACTGGAATTGGCTGGCCCCCCACAGAGGTCCAGGATGGGAGGAAGTCTTTCCAAACTTTTCAGTAGTTGTGGGAATGTGTGCATTGAGTGGAAGAGTGGGTAGACTCAAACAGTATACAGTAATCAGAGTTGAATACAGTTGGACTATATTTGCCATAGCTTTGGTGGCAGGTAAGACAGCCATAATGGGAAGGTTTCCATGGCCAGGGGGCTGCCATTGAGGAAAGGTTGTTAGAAGGTCTTAGCAGGGGCCTAAAGCATGGCCATCTTAATTCTCCCTGCTGAAATCAGAACTCCACTCTTGGGACAGATTAAGGGACTCCTGTACCCCATGGGAACTAGAATAAGGTGGCACTGTGAGACCTACCCCTTAAGGATTCCTGTGAGCCTTAAGATTGCAACCCAGCAGGGTCTGAATGCTGATGAAACAATAAGACAATCATCAAAAGCAACTCAGGAATAAGGAACATAGAGGGGGCTGGCTGTGTTCTCTGTCTCCTAAAAGAACCCCACAGCACCACCTGGTGTCTCAGTGACATAGTGCAACATATTGTCATCAAGAGCAAGGATTTCTGTTTTTTTTTTTTTTTTTGGTCACAAGAAAGAGTTTGGCTTTGATCAGGCCGAGGCCACCTCAAGACCTAAGTTCTGAGACAAGGTAATTTGAAGCAAAGGAGGAAGTGAAAAGGAAAAAGGAGGACAAGGAGATGAACAAGAAGAAAGAATACATGAGCAGAAAAACTCAGGCAACATGAAAAACAGAGGAACTCTCCCAAGGGACCATGAGGCAGGTACTGCAGAAGACTCCACCTATAAAGAATTAATGGATGTGACAGAAAGGGAGTTTAAAATATAGATGATAAAGACAATAGAAGGAATGGATGATAAAATTTAAAAACAGAACCAAAGTTGGATGAGAGAGATGTAGAGTACAGAAAAGATATGGTAGAGCTTATGGAAATGAAGGAGACAATTGGGGAATGTTAAGATGCAGTAGAAAGTATCAAAAATAGGTTAGACCATGGAGAAGAAAGAACCTCAGAGATAGTGGATAAAGTTTTCAAGATAACTCAGTTAAAGAGGCAGAAAAAAAAAGAGAGAGAGAGAGAAAGCAGAACAGTTGCTTAGAGAACTATGAGACTCCATGTAGCATTCAAACATATGAATAATAGGGATTCCTGGAGGGGAAGATTTTCCGAAAGGAACGGAAGCCCTACTAGAGACTATCATAAATGAAAACTTCCCAAGTTTTAGTAAAGACCCTGACAAACTCCTGTCAGATGGATATCAAACCCTGAGTCATCTCAACTCAAACACAACTTCTCCAAGACACATTATAATGAAGCTACCCAAAGTCAAGATGAAGGAAAAAATTCTGCAAGCAGCCAATAATAAGCACCAATTGACCTACAGGGGTAGAGCCATTAGGACAACATCAGACTTTTCTTTCTTTTTTCTTTTTTTTTTTTTTTTTGAGACAGAGCCTCAAGCTATCCCCCTGGGTAGAATGATGTGGCATCACAGCTCACAGCAACCTCCAACTCCTGGGCTCAAGCGAGTCTCCTGCCTCAGCCTCCCAAGTAGCTGGGACTACTGGTGCCCGCCACAACACCTGGCCATTTTTTGGTTGCAGCCGTCATTGTTGTTTGGCGGGCCTGGGCTGGGGATTCGAACACGCCACCTTAGGTGTATGTGGCTGGTGCCTTAGCCAGTTGAGCCACAGGCACCGAGCCAACATCAGACTTTTCAACTGAAACTTTCCAAGCCTGTAGCAGCCCATATACCCTATGGCTAGGAGGAGTGAGAGTTATAACACCTGTATAGCTCAATAATGGAACACCTTGGTGAAAAGGGCATGGGGGGGGTGGGATTTAGCTCTCTTAACAAGCATGAGAGCTCAAGAGATGAGAGTATTAGTGAATTGGCAGTCTCTACATCTGTGGAGTTAAGCACCACACGATCAGCTCTATATTAGGCTGGAGGAGAAGGCAGTCAGGAGTAAGCTCATTCTATCACAGACTTGCTTACTCTGACTCTGTTGCTTCTCCCGCTTTCATAATGCCAGCATGGTGTCTCTCTGTTGAAGCTTACTAAGCTCTATGAAAGACTTCTGTTGCTAAGATCAATTCTTCTAAGAATGCTTTACTCCCTCAAAGACTATTAATCTCTCTCTTTCCCTTCTGCTAAAGTAAATAGTCATCAGACACCTAAGAGCAATTGTTCCCGAGCAAGATAACAGCATAGTGGTCCATGTCTGGAACATAGCCAGATAAGCTGGGGACTGGAGACCTGGCCAGTCCCGGGTCCTGATAAGTGGTGACCATGAAGAGACCCCAACACAAGCCAGAAGAGCATGGTCATCCACCTTCAACATAATTAAACAAAATAATTTTCAGCCCAGAATTCCATATCCTGCTAAACTAAGCTTCAAACTTGATGGAGAAATCAAATCTTTTGTTATACAAACACTGAAGAAATGCATCAAAATAAGACCTCCTCTACAGGAAATACATAAACTTATTCTCAATACAGACCATTACAGTGGATCACCAGCAAAGTAAATACCCAAAAGCTAAAGGTCAAAACTTAGCTTCCACAAGGGTGCAAAGTATAAAACTATACAACAGACTTTCATAAAATCAGATGAATAGAACTCCACCACACATATTAATTCTCTCAATAAATGTTAATGGATTGAACTCATCAATGAAGAGGCACAGGCTGGCAGATTGAATAAAAAAGCATGAACCATCCATATGCTGTCTCCAGGAGACACACCTACCCTTGAAGGACAAATCAAGACTCAAGGAGTCAAGGTTAAGGGATAGAAAACAATAGTTCAAGCAAATAGAAATCAGAAGAAAAGAAGGGGTTGTAATCTTGTTTTCAGATACAAGCAGATTTAAAGGAACTAAAGTAAAGAAAGACAAAGATGGACACTTTATACCAGTCAAAGGATCAATACAACAAGATATTTATTTTAATTTTAAATATTTATGCACCAAATTTAAATGCTCCCAGATTTATGAAACAGACCTTGATTGGTCTTAGCAATATGATATCCCATAACACTATAATTGCTGGGTACTTTAATATCCCTCTGATAGAATTGTACAGAGCCTCTAAACAGAAACTAAACAAAAGATACAAAGAACTTAAATGTGACCCTAGAACAAATGGGATTAATAGATATATACAGAACACACCATCCCAAAGCTAAAGAATATACATTGTGGGTGGTGCCTGTGGAGTAGAGTTCAGGCCCCATATTCAGGGGGTGTGGGTTCAAACCCAGGCCCAGCCAAAAAAAAAAAACTGCAAAAAAAAAAAAAAAACCAAAAAGAATATACATTATTCTCATCAGCCCATGGTACGTACTTCAAAATAGATCTCATCCTAGGATACAAATCAAACCTCAGCAAAATTAAAAGAATAGAAATCATATTTTGTATCTTCTCAGACCACAAGGCAATAAAAGTGGAACTCAACTCCAACAAAGATGTTCATCCCCACACAAATGCACAGAAATTAAACAATGTTATGCTGGATGATAGCTAGGTCCAGGAAGACATAAAGGAGGAAATTGTCAAATTCCTCAAACATAACAGTAAAGCTACAAGCTATCAAAACCTGTGGGATACAGCAAAGGCAGTCTTAAAAGGGAAATTTATTGCATTAGATGCCTACATTCAAAAAAACAGAAAGAGAGTACATCACCAAACCTGTGATCACCTTTCTTACAGAACTGTAAAAAGAACAATCTAATCCCAATCCCAACAGAAGAAAAGTAATAACCAAAATTAAATCAGAGATTAATGAAACTGAAATCAAAAGAATCATTCAGAAATTTAACAAAAAGTTGGTTTTTCAAAAAAATAAATAAAACTAATAAACTTTTGGCCAGATGAAACAAAAAAGTAAAATCTCTAATAACCTAAATCAGAAACAATAAAGGCAAAATAACAACAGATACCACAGAGATACAAGAGATTATCTCTCAGTACTGCAAGCAACTTTATCCCCAGAAATTGGACAATGTGTAGGAAATGGATGAACACTTGGAATCACACCCTCTCCCTAAACTTAACCAAGAAGAAATAGATCTCTTGAACTGATTGATTTCAAGAACTGAGATCAAAAAAACAATTTAAAAAACTCCCAACAAAACAATGCCCTGGTCCAGATGGCTTTACACCAGAATTCTATCAAGCCTTCAAAGAAGAGCTTATACCCATTCTGCAGAAATTATTCAAAAAAATTGAGAAGGAAGGAATCTTCCCCAACACATCTATGAAGCAAACATCACTCTGATACCAAAACCAGGGAAAAAACCCAACTAAAAAGGAGAACTTCAGACCAATTTCACTAATGAATATAGATGCAAAAACTCTCAATAATATCTTAGCCAATGGATTATAGCTGCACATTAAAAAAAATCATTCATCATGATTAAGTAGGTTTCATCCCAGGGATACAGGGCTGGTTTAACATACGCAAGTTCATAAATGTTATTCACTATATCAACAGAAGCAAAAACAAAGACCATATGATCCTTTCAATAGATGCAGAAAACACATTTCATAAAATTCAGCATCCTTTTTTAGTTAGAACACTTAAGAATATAGGCATAGATGGCACATTCCTTTTTTTTTTTTTTTTTTTGGCCAGGGCTGGGTTTGAACCCACCACCTCCGGCATATGGCACCCTACTCCTTTGAGCCACAGGCGCTGCCCGATGGCACATTTCTTAATCTGTTTGAACCCATCTATGACAAACCCACAGCTAGTATTATACTGAATGGAGTAAAACTGAAAGCTTTTCCACTTATAAGTACAACCAGACAAGGTTGTCCTCTATTGCCACTACTGTTTAACATAGTGTTGGAAGTTGTAGCCAATGCAATCAGGCAAGAGAAGAAAATAAATGGCATCTAAACGGGAACAGAGGAGGTCAAATGCTCTTTGCCAATGAGATAATCTTATACTTAGAGAACCCCAAATACTCAATCACAAGACAGGCAGGACACAATTATAAGAGGGACTTTCTCTAACAGATCAGTATAACCTAATTCTTTGTACCCTCAATAAATACCAAACAATAAAAATAAATAAAAAGAAAAGCAAAATGTTTTACATTAATAGCAAAAGTAAGCACTTTCTTGCTCAGATTGGCCATGTTGTCTGCTCCACTCCCAAGAATGTGTCACACAACTTTCAGTGAACAGCAGCACCTTTTGGATCCTGTGGGCCCTGTCACCAGCGCCACTGACAAATTGGTGTGATGGTGTATTAAGGGCAGGAAAGAAGAGGAGGACAAATCCTGGGAGGTCCCCAGAGCCTCTCAGCTGTGAAGCCTGGTTCACCTCCCAGCCCTGGGTGCCCTGGAGCAAGTTCCCTAACCTCCACTGCCTCCTTTACTCTTCTGGAAATGTGAATGATAAAGGCACCAGCCCCAGAGGGTTGTTTCTAGGATTCAATGACTTCACCCACATGAAAAGCACTTCAATTCATGTTGGTGCATAGTAAACTCTCAACACAAGCTGGTTATTGTTATTGTCTTTTATTCTTTTTATCTTTGCACTATCTCATTGTTACCAGAGTTTCAGGTGTTTGACAATCATTTGTCCAGATCAAATAAATGAAAACCACTTGTCATTTCGTATGAGAGCCCTGCTTTTCTGTGACAGGTATCTCCTAGTTAAACACGGGCATCTAGACATAACACTGCCCAGACTCTGGCCGCACAAGGGCAGGCGAAGCACGATTCAGGTAAGTTTGGCTAAAAGAAGACTTGGATGGGGAGGGAAACACTTCAGTGAGGAGAGAAGACTCACTGGGAAATCCCATCAAGAGATTCAGCTTCAATATTCTTCACTGAAGGGATAATCCTCCAAATGAGAAACTCTGCAGGGAAAAAAAAAGCACAAAGAAGAATCTGTTCCACAAAAGCCATATTTGGACTTCAAAGGCGTCTTCTCTGACACGTTCTGTGGTCTCTGTGTTCTCTCAGCTTCTGCCCCAAAGATGTGTTCAGACACAAGAAGGGTGCTCGCCCCTCCACCTTCCCTCAGGCTGATCTGAGGACTCTGCTAGGAAGATGGCCAGGCAAGCAGGGACCAGGGTGACAGAATGGACTCGTAATGACAATCCACATATGCCTGGTGGCAAGCTAAGTGCCTTCCAGGATTGTCCCACCTCACTCTCAAGATGTGCTGAGGTGGGAATCCCAGTTTGGGGGATGTTGAGTATTAAATGAGATAATAACCCAGGTGAAGGGCATAGGACCCTGGCACATTCCAAGCTCACATTCAGCGGACCTTACCTCGGAATAGTATCATCATCCCTACTTTATACGGAAACCATTTGGGGAAAGAAGGAAGTTACCCACAGTCAACACAAGTCATAAGACAATGGTAGAGCTGGGATTTGATTTCAGGGTGATTGACTCCTGAGCCCACCAATCCACAGACTCGGGGAAATGACGCTCATAGGTGAAGCGCCTACAGTTTAGGAGAGAGTCACATTCTGTGTTGGCCTTTCCTTCTCCCTCTAAGTAGCTGCTGCTTTTTGACCTCTGATGAAAGTAAGCAGTTGTCAGCTGGGTACCTGTTGCCACGAGATAGAGACGGTGGGCAGGAGGGACGAGGAATATAACAACATTGAGCAAGGCTGGAGATAGTGAAATACTTTTTCAAAAGTGAAAAGCAAATGTTGGGCTTAAAAACATAAAAAGATTAAAATTGTGGTTGATCTTGGCATGTGATCATATAAGTCACTTCCCAAATACAAATATCTTTGAAAATTTTAATTAGCAATATTTATCAGTAAGTATTGATGAAAAAGAGATCATTTAGAATGATCACCTCATCAGAATGCATATTTTTTGTCAAATACTTTTAAAAATTGAAATAAAGTAAAGTTATTCCTGCCTCCTCTAAAGAGGCATTCAAATAACAATACCTAGAACTAGGAAATCCCTAGATGGAGGGAATCCTGTAACTGACAGAATAAATTCTCCCACCCACCTGTTGCTGCATCTTGTGCCAACAATACATCCCTTGTGCTACTACCAAATACTTCCCTGCAGCCCAGACCCTCCTCTTTAACTCCACCCTGATGTGGCCCAGTGCCTGCTTGACACCCCCAATAGATGTCTAATAGCATCACAAACATGCTTTCTTCCAAGACATAGCAAGTCCCTTCTTGTGTTCCTCAGGAAAATACAAAAAAAAAAAAAAAAAAAAAGAACAAACTGTGAAGATGTCATTGAATCCTAGTTTGTTAGCAAATTCTACTTCCCTAATATATGCAGAATCTGATCACTCCTCTCTGCTC
>NW_003852444.1:9656388-9661534 GCF_000181295.1 Otolemur garnettii
GACCCTACACCACTGAGGAAAGGAGTAGGGGCCAAGCAGCTGGGATCTTACCTGAATGTTCTCAATAATGCGGGATGGCGTCACAGACTTGGGGATCACGGCCAGGTTCCTCTGGATATGGAATCGGATCAGAACCTGTACAGAAATGAGACATCATGTTCCAACTGATCTACAGGTCACTTCCTTCTGTGGAAAGGACAAATGAAATACTTCTCCAGCTCACTGTGGCTTCAGTTATAATAGCTAGTGTTGTCTGGGCACCTAACAACTATGACAGACACTTCCAGTCTTCACCTTGATTAACTCCTTCAATCGTAGCAACAACCCTGTGATTTTCTTTGTTTAGGAATAAGAAAACTGGCTTGGGTGGGGTGTTCTGATACATGGTAGAGTTGGTGAACCCAGATCTTGAGACATCAAACCACGATTTGCTGTTAGATACTATCCTTGTTTCTGTGATGGTCCTTTTATTTCCTAGAAGCCTCAGCACACTTTCAAAGAACATGCTAGTACGCTTCATGTCCTGTTTTGTTTCCCTTCAAGGACTTAAATCAACATGGCATAAACGCAAGACTGGAAGAATGAATTGCTGAATTAAAAAAAGGAAACCAATAAACACTGTACCTGAGCTGCGGTCTTCTTGTGCTTTGCAGCAATTGCCTTAATCTTGGGATCCTCTAGGAGGGAAGGGTCACCTGGTTTGGCCCTAGAGACAGAAAGATGGCCAATGTGAATAATCGCCATGGTTACGATATGCAGGTGAGCAGCCCCCTGATGATGGGTCAAGGCTGCCATCTGCCAGACAGGCAGGAAGACCTGAAAGCTTTGGTTCCCGCTCATGGGTCAAAGCCTCTTGGGCTCTGAGCCTCAGCATTTTGCAAAGGCTTGTCCAGTCCACCCCCAGGTGGGTGAACTAGAATATTCTCAGAGGGTCAGTGATATCACCACTTGAACTTTCATCTTTTCCCACTGGAATGCCATTTGGCTATGCTAGACATTACCTTAGACACAATTTTCCTTCTGATTAATTATATAGTCTCATAAACACATTCATTAATTACAAGATAATCTTTTAAGAGTGTCAATAGAAAGACCCACCACTCAGAAGCCTCACCAAGGTCTATCTGGAGAGCCCAGGGGGCTGTAGGCTGTGACAGTGATGCCCTTGGAGTGACAGTACTGGATCAATTTCTCCTGGGTAAGGTATGGGTGACACTCAATCTGCAAAAGCAAACAATCTCCTTACCAGGGAAGTTGGCCTGCCTTTTGGGCTGCACCTCGGGGATTCAACAACACAAAAAGACCACCAAGCAAAGGCCAAACACCTCCCCCCTGATATACTCACTAAAGCAATCCTGAGATCAGTCTCACACCTCCCCAAAGCGTCTGATCACAGCCCACTGAAGGCAGACTGAACCCACGGCATTGGCATTGCCTCCAAACATTTGTGAATAAGCCAAGACCCTCAGCCTTTACCAAACAGAATTTACCTGGTTAGTCACTGGTTTGTATTTCAGTCCTGGTTTGTTCAAGAGCCTTTCGATCTGGAAGTGGTTGAAATTGGAGACACCAAGGGCTTTCACCAGCCCCTCATCCACCAGCTCCTCCATGACCTATGAGGAAAGGGACATCTCTTGTGCGCCCAGAGTGACGAGAGGGATCCTGGCCTGCCTCAGTCCTCTCTGGGGCAGGTGACATTGATAAAGTGTCCATTGTGGCAGGCTGGCTGCATCAGCGAAAGGAAACTTCAGTCTAGGACCAGGTGCCTGTAAATGATCAGTTCCAGCCCTACCGCCACTCCCCAGCCCAAAGGAATCTGGTAATAAAAGGGAAAGATTTTGTGCTCTTGCCTTACCCCTCCCTGGGGGAGCTGAGGAGCAAGGAAGGCAGAGAAGGAAGGGATTCACATGGACCAGCATCTTCAGGGGACACCTTACAGGTAGAGTTGAAAAGAAAAAAAAAAATACAACTTGGAGAAAAAGGGAAACACAACAGTAGGTGAGGAAGGAAAGAGCCAAAACTCAGAGGCAGGAGTGAGCCCTGTGTGTTCAGGGGACACTAACCTAGTGACTCACACCTTTGGCTTTGAAATCACTTGAGAGCTTCATAAAATACTGATGCCCAGCTTTGACCCCCAGAGTGCCTGGGGCAACAGAGTTTAGAACTGGTGAGATCCTAAAGTCCCTGAAACTCCCGAGTGGTCAGCTTCAATGTGCCTGCGTGATCCATCTCTACCTCTGACACTTTTCTCCTCTACCCCAACTTCATTCTGGTCAATGAAGTTCCTACTGAGCTTGCGTGGGTCCATCTAAACACCCACCACTTACATCGCAATCCTGCCTGATTCAAGTCACAGCCTCTGACCATGATCATTCAGCACTCTACATATCTCCAAAATGTTTCATTTCACAATTATTACTGCCTTCATTCAGAAGACATAGCACTGTGGAAATTGGTGTACATTTTACAGAGGACAGTAAGATATTTGTCATACACATATCATCATAAGGGTTAGGGCAAAACATTCTAGAACTAACATTAAAGGCATGCCAGTTTCCACATCTCACAATGACTAAGTCCTCATATTTAAGAAGCCATGTTTTACCATGATAATAGAAATTGCAGAGCCCTCCTGGAAAATTCAGTACAAAAGTGAGCATTGAAATCTTAGGTTATCTTGTGAATGTTTCCACAATCTCCATTCTCACCAATAACATATTTGTTGGTTTGACTCCATCAATCCCCAGATTTTTCCCCAACAGGAAGATTTTCATGGCAGGAAAAGAAATATATCAATCTTTTTCTATAGTTAAGTACCAGAATTTGATTTTTTATGGCTACAATTTTGTCACTCTCAAAGAGAAAGTAATATCTTTCCTGGATGAGTGAAACCTAATACATTTCTTTCAGTAAATATATCAAACAGGTATCTAAGGCTGTATATAGTTGGATAATAACTTGTATGGTTTTAAGAGGACATCAGCTTCAACATGTAGTTTGAACCCTCTTTCTTCTATAAGGGCTCAGCCAGCTCACAGCATGCATAATAATAGGTGCTGTCACATTTAACCCTGGATTATGCTTCAGTATATGAGGAGGAAACAGACATGGCTGATACATTGATGCCACCACATATTTTTCTTAGGAATATTTATTTACTTACATGTATAGTCTCTTGCTCAAGAGACATGATATTTCAGTAATTTACTTAGCCTGGCTCTTAACTGCATAAATCATTGTTTTCTTTTTATTACTAACTTTAACTTGTAGACTCAAACTGCAAGTGACAGATCCTTGCTGAGCAAATCTAATGGTGATATTGGAGATGGCTCTTTATTATGGCTGGTATTTCTGGGAGGGGGTTGTTTTTACACATAACCCAGAGACTTTTGAACAGTCTTTTAAAAATTTTCTGGATGAGGAGATAAGGAAAATGCTTGGGTGTGACTGTAAATTAATAAAAGCACTATGGAAAACAATATAGAGATTTCCAAGAAAACTAAAGGAACTTCCATGCAGACCCAGCAATCCCACTACTGGGTATGTCTCCATAGGAAAAGAAATCAGTGTATCAAAGGGAGACCTATACTTGCATGTTCACAGAAGCACTAAGCACAACAGCAAAGATATGGACGCAGCTGAAGTGTCCATACAGACAAACGGTTAGAGAAAATATGGTGTGTGTATACATACCACTAGAAGTTTATTTGGCCATAAGAAAGAACTAATCATGTCATTTGCAGCAGCATGGATGAAACTGGAGGACATTATGTCCAGTGAAATCAGCAAGGCACAGCCAGACAAATATTGTAAGTTGTCCCTTATGTATGGGAGCTCAGAAACTTGATCTCATGGAGACACAGAATAAAAGGATAGCTCCAACACACATTTTCTTTGTGACTTGAACCAGTCACCCACCTAGTCATGTCTCAATTGTTTGTAAATGTGAATAACACTGCCTCCTAGGGTTGGACAGTAATGTGGGCTCTGTGACTACATTCCCGGTGTGTCAGCTATTTTTATCTTTGCCATATCCTAAAAGTATGTATTATTAGTGTGAAATATAAGACTTCTGTATGATGAGGAAACTGAGCATTGTAGGAGTTAAATAACTTACCCTAGGTCACTCAGCTATTGCGTGCACATCCAGGACAAAATCCTTGTTACAAATGCCTCTGTCTAATTTGTGAAATCATGTGTGTCTCCCATAGTGATGCACAATGTATTTCCAGGCTTCTTTCAGAACTCAGCATTAGCCTTGCTATTTGAATAGTGTTAGATGGACCCCAAAGCTAAATGTCACAAGAAAGGAGTTAGAAGAACTAGATAATGAAAATGATGAGATTAGACAGCACTGGTTCTGTGGTCTCCTTCATGCCAGTATGGAGTCTCATGACTGACTCAAGGAAAGCTTTCTCCCCCGGCATGCTTAGAAGAAACTGGCACCCACCTCCCAGGCATCCATGAATGTTGTTTTACTTCCAACGACATTGCCTTTGTCATCTTTGGGGAGAATGTCCTTCCCAGGCTGTAATTGCAAAATAAGAAGGTTATTAGAATTTGCATCTGGACACTCGGTTCTGTTGAGGAGGTTTTCAGGATCCTGACTCACACGTGCATGCCATATTTCCAAGCTCTGGAGTATATACTTTACAAACGTGAGATGCAATAAAATCTCTATATGAATCTACTGTAGTATGTAAGCTTTTATATTTTAGGAACTGCTGAACTGATTTTAAAGTCCACTGTGAGTACCTTCCAGAAGCCACCATTATTACCACGGAGATTAACCTCATACGCTCAGACCCCAGTCACACTACCTGGAAAACACGAATTTTAGGCCCAGTAGATAAAGGTTAGATCTTAAAAGAGTGGTTTTCCATTCATGCAGTGTCTAGAAGCATGGAGTTTGGAGAGCTTGCCATGATCACTCTAGCTGCAAATTCATGTCCCTGCCATGCTTCAGAGGCAGAGTCTCAGGACATGACTTTAGTTTCTTTCATGAGGACTGTCTGATACCTGCCAGCAACACCATAGTTGGACTTTTCCCAAGATGCCACTCCCAGGGTGTGCTTGGTTAACAAGAGGGTTCAACCCTGAAATAGTATAATCCAAGAATATCCCAAGACTTCTCCTGGGAGGAGAA
>NW_003852444.1:9662296-9665439 GCF_000181295.1 Otolemur garnettii
TGTGTTTCCTGAGTACCTATGACTAGTGGTTTTTGGCAAGTTGTGTATTATACAGAGCCAGTGATTTTCAACCTCCTTGCTCCCAAGAGCCACTTCTTTCTTTATAACGTTTTATAATTCACCTTTTACTACACTAAAATAAAAAGGAATTCATATGTCACTATAAAAAAGGCCCCACTGTTTTTCACAATACCCCCTGGCTGAGAGCTAAGGGCCACAGACATTGAGACCACAGAGGTGGACAGCAGGGTCAGCCTCCATCTTCCACCTCTGACTGCCCCTGGGTGGATGGATCCCACAGTCAGGGAAAAGGGGGGCTTATTTAGGTTTCTGAATAACTGGACTCTGAGTAACTGCGGGAAACCAAACGACAGGCAGGAGGTGGGACAGCAGCACCTCCAGCCCCAATACTGGTCTGTGATGAGGACGTCTTGGTTGTTACACAGGCAGAGAGGAAGAGGGCTGGAATCCCTCCACACAGAGGAGGCCCACGGGGGTCTTATGGCTGACCCAATACACATACTTCTGCCTGCCTGTTGGTAAGTCCGCCAACAGCCACCTATACCTTGCTAACAATGAAGAGGTCCTCCCGCCTCACAACCTTCTCTTGGATCTTCTCTTGGATGGCTTCCCCCACCTCGTTCTCATTCTGATAGAAGTAGGCACAATCAAAGTGGCGATACCCTGCATCAATGGCCGCCTTCACAGCTTCTTTGATTTTGCCTGAAAGAGGCTGGGAAGAAATAGGGAAGCCCATCATATGCTTCTTTTTTTTATTTTTTTTTTAAGAGAAGGGGTCTCATCATGTTCCCCAGGTTGGCCTTGAACTACTGGGTTCAAGTTCATCTTCCCATCTCAATTCCCAGAGTAGCTATAACCACAGGGTCATTCCATGGCACTTAGGAACCATCATATCCTCTTATCCCAGAGACCCTCCTGCAGGCTCCTCCATGGCTCAGCTTCCTTGAACCAAAGTTTTTCTCTGGCCCATTTTCCTGGGGACACTGAGGAGGAAACATGCTTTGGGACAATTTTCAAAAAAATAGAAAGGAAGGAGAACTAATTTTCTGATTATGGCTTCATGTCCTAGTCTAGCTAAAAGTTAATTCCTTTCTAAGCCAAGTTACTCCTGAAATGTATCCACTGAGTGAGGGGCAGATGGTGCCCACCACAACATTCTAAATACTGGGCTGAAAACAGCTCTGCATAACCCAGAAGATCTTTCAGACAAGTTCCCCAAAAGATGAGTGATAAGGACCTGTAAGAGGATCATTACAGGATGAATCCATACTCTACCACATGCATCTTATCTGGGTTGAGATAATTCAATCCCTCTAAACCTTGTCTGCAAAACATGAAAAACAATAGCGCCTGCCTCCTGAGGCCGTGCTGGTGATTCCTGCCACGATGACTGTACAGTCAGCACATCACCTGAGACCCAGTAAGCTCAGTAGATGCAATCCATCGTGTAATTAATACTTCAGGAAGGGGAGAAATAGGAAGCATTTTGGAATGGAGCTTCTATTCCTCCCTTAATGCAAATAAATAGAAAAGAAAAGAAAGAAAGAAATAATATTAGAAATATTACATTTGGTCCACCATAGTTGAATAATAAGAAAAGTAAAAGCACATAAAACTGATCTCTCACAAAATCATTCTTAAATCTCTTCTATTGTGAAATAACGCACACATTGGAAAGTATAGAAAACAGCAATGTGCAGCGACCCCACTATCAGGGTAATGGACGGCTGTGGGCATCCTAGAGGAAGCCCTGAGTCCCCCTCCCGGCCACTACGCCCGTCTTCACCTCCACAGTCAGGTGACAGCACATCATCTGCATGGCTTGAAAACAGCTTCCTTTATCATTCTTAAATCGAATTCTGAAATTCTGGAAGTTTGTATTCAGAGTGAACAGATTCTCTGGAGACCTGGAAGTGATACTTTGCCAAATTCCTATAAAATTGAAGCTCTAGTTTGGGGCATATCTTAGTATACAAGCAAGAGAGGCTGAGAATGAAACAAGTTGAGATTCACCTTCTCTCTCAGACTGACCAGGAGTGCATCCTGAGGAAGGCCCAGTGCTGAAGCAAAAAAGCAATCCTACATTTGCACCAGAATGTTTATTGCAGCTCAATTTACCATTGCCAAGATGCAGAAGCAAACCTGGTGCCCGTCAACCCGTGAATGGATAAACAGACTGTCGTATGCGTATACCACAGAGTACATTCAGCCACAAGGGAAAATGCAGACTTTATGTCTTTTCTGTTTACCTGGATGGAGTTGAAACACATTCTTCTTCATAACTATCTCAAGAATGAGGAAAAAATATCCAAGGTACTCAATACTAATATGAAACCAATATATAAACAACTACATGCCCACAGGAAAGAAAAAACACAAATATAGCTAGTTAGGAGAAAGGAGAGGGGACGGGGGGGGGGGTCAACTGATGATTTCACACAATGTGCACAATGTGAGGGTGTTCAGCTCGCCCCCCCCCCCAGATGAAGTTCAACTTGACTTGAACTTTACCTTGGAAATGAAAACAATGTACCCTCATATTAATTTGTGATTAAAGTAGAAAAAGCGATCCTAGCTTCTAGCCTGAGAGAGGACATGGGAAAGACAGATGCAAAAAAGGAAAGAACAAGAGCAGGCAGACTCTGCAGGGAGATTAGCCATGGGGGACAAGAGGGAGGAGGAAATCCACGGGTCGCTCCTGGTACCTACCTCAGGTGGCGTTAACACTGATGGAAAAGGCAAAGAAGCCTGAGTTAGAAGATGAGGAACAACGTCAGATTCACTCTCAGAGAGCTCGGGGATGTGCCTCCCTGAGCTCTGGGATGTGCCTCGCTGAGTTTTATCAGCTGACACTTACACAGCCAGGGGACCCACCACTGCTGATACCCGGCCCAGGCCCTCTGTGGTCTCAGCATGTCCCAGACTCTCATGTATGTGAGGATCACCAGGTGTGGGAGTAGATTTGCTGAGACTCCAAGGGCCTTTCAAAAGCCAGGATAAAGTGCCTACTCAGGGGAATGTCTACCTGACTAACAGGCACCTGCTGTGAGGACAGTAGGCTGTTGGTGGGATTACATCTTCTGCTTCTGTTTAAATCCCATAAGATATGTTCTCCCTGTTCT
>NW_003852444.1:9666808-9669556 GCF_000181295.1 Otolemur garnettii
TTACTCGAACTAAAGTTTTTCTACCACTACAGAGGAAATTAAACCCACAGAAGACATGGTTTCCTGTCCTTTCTGTTTTCCCCCCCATCTCCATCTCTGAAGTAGAAGGTAAAACACAACCTCCTATGTATCCCCCAACTTCTCTGCCATTGGGAGACCAAGTTTAATTGCCCTACCCAACTACTTGAATGAAATCTTAAGGTTACGTTAAATACCTAACTCCTTTAACATTGAAGACTTTGGAGAAGCTTGACTGAGACTTTATATATAACCTTCTTTTTCCTTTTATGAAAAGGAAATCTCTACTTAAAACAACAAAGTTTTCTGTTCTCAGTTTTTAAGACTTATGTTTAAAGCCTCTTGAATTTCTGTTCTGATACATATTTAAAGTAATGAAAAATGCATCAAAAATCGGAGCTCAAAGCGTCAATCTGCCCCTATAAAGTTAAAATGCAAAGTTTGTTAAACTGCCTTTTTTTTTTATTTTTGCCTGCTAAAAACTCTAGTTGCTATTCTATGGGTATCCTTGAGATAAGGTACCCATACTTAGTAGAAGACTAAGCTCAGTTACTCATTTGGAACTAAGAAAAAAGGGGGGGGGTGTCTTCTTTACTTTTTAAAATAGTAGCTGCTTTTTTTTCTTCATTGGCACTGCTCTGTCTGGCTCTCACAATAACTGGGCATATCCTTAACAAATGACTTCTTTTCATTTATATTTTCTTCTAAAACTTAATGTCTTCCCTTTTGTCTATAACTAAAAGTGTGATCGGGGGAAAATGTCAGATGTTAACCAATTCTAATTTTCAAACCCTGTATTTTCAACTACATAACAAAATTTATTGCTTCCCACTTAGAGGCTGTCTGCTTACAGATGCTGGTCACCACCAGGCAGCAACATTTACAACAACAACCACACATCCACCTGTATGAAACAGAGCGTGCTTAGAAATAACTGCACCCCATTTACTGCAGCCCTCTGCATGGGCCTCCACTCCTGCCCTGACGGAGAGCTGATTGCAGAGCCCACTACCCACAACACCCTTTCTCAGGAAGGAAGCAGTCAGAGTAATAAGCGACCCTGTCCCCAAAGAACTGGGCTTTGCAAATCAGAGGGGAAATGTTAAATTAGGTAATTAGTTAGATATGAGCAGGACAGGTGGCAGATACAGCTAAACTATTTTGGCAGTTCTAGAATGTTTTAAGTTAGGAGGGACTGAATAGTCATGCTAAGTTGTCACACTGAGTTAACGTGGAAAGGTGGCTGATCAGAACCTTATGAATGAATTCCCTCGAGATAAAAACCAATCTATGTCCCAAAGACTTTCTAACATTAGACAGAGAAATGGGGTCATATGTCATACTCATTCTTTTACATTCCTTTTCCTTCCCCCCTTTTCCTAATACGCTACTGGAACCTAAAGAACAGCCCATTTAAATAAACAAAAATGGGGAGAAGGTGTTGGCATAGATAGGCTGAAACTCCACAGGTCTTTCAAAATCCAGGGTAAAGTGCCCAGTCAGGAGAACGTCTACCTGACTATCCCTGTGTGGGGAAATCAGCTGGACTGGTGAGCTGAGACCATCCAGTAATAGCTTAGGCTGGAGAAGCTGAGATGTCAGTCTGAGGAGATGAGACTTGCTCTCCCTTCTCTCTCTCCTGCTTGCACCATTATCAGGCCCCTTCAGATGTTCCATTACCCTATTTTCCTGTTTACCCTTTACTCAACCTTCCTGGAGGCTATAATCTCCCCTCTCTCATTCTTAAGCTTGAGTGCTGACTACTGACTGCTGTGCATCCTTGCACGTATACTCTGTTGTGTACCCAATAAAAAGACTCCTGAGAAGCAGGACAGGCTGCATTGTTTTCATGCTGCCACCAGGCACCTGAAACAGTTATGCCCTTACAGGCTTCCAGCTTCATGCTCTAAGTTTGGTGTAAGTTTTGTGATTTCCCCAGTGCAATCTCCCTTGCTGACCACTGTCCCAGGTTGGGGTCCACTAGATGCCCACCAACCTAGGATCTTGTCAACATGAACATGCCCATTCAGTAGCCTGGGCTACAGCCTGAGATTCTGCATTTCCAGCAGCTGCTGGGCCAAGTCCCACCCTGTGAGTAGCTAGGAGAGCAGGGCAGTCAGAGCTCTGTGTCCTTCCTCTTACCACCCAACACCCAGGAGTCAGAGAGCCAAGGTTCCTGAAATGCCTGGCCCCTTTCAATGTTCTAGAGCCAGGGAGTGGTTTAAAGAAAACTACCCTGGAAAACAATTTTACATCTAACTCCGCTTAAAGCTTGATGCTTTCTGGACAAGCTCTCATCACTGCTGGAGAAAGCCAGTCTTGGAGGTTTGCAGCCTGATTCAGCCCTGTGAAAAGAAAACCACCTGGAACCTGTTTCCACAGCTAAATCTCATTTTTTCAAACCCCTACCTGACCTCAAGGATTTCCCAGCTGAATGCAAAGAGGAGAAAAACACCACCCAAGCAGGGGGTCCAAAGATTTGCATTTTACCATCCAGGTTCCTAGGCCCACGATAGGCATCTTAGCTTTGGTCCTGAGCTCCAAAAAGGTCTCCATGGTTGGTGCAGAGTCAGTTGTGAATCAGTAGACACAGACTGTAGCCTTGGTAAATAGAGCTGGCATAGTCTGTAGGGGGGAGGAGCTAGGGCCCAGTCCCAGTAGTTTCCTGGTCCAAGCTACACAGGAAGTTCACTCAAGGGTTGTGTAAGATTAAGGAATACCTGGCTCAGC
>NW_003852444.1:9670733-9674742 GCF_000181295.1 Otolemur garnettii
CCCAGCTATTTTTTTGTTGTTGTTGCAATTTGGCCAGGGTTGGGTTCGAACCTGCCACCCTCAGTATATGGGGCCGGCGCCCTACCCATTTAGCCACAGGTGCTGCCCTAAATCAATTTTTAAATACTCTCCATTTATCTGACATAGAGATGCATTTCTAGTGAAATTTTAGAGATGTTTAATGGTTTATCAAAAATTTAATATTTCTGGTCAATAATGTTTGTTTTGTTGACTTTGGTTATGAGGAGCCAAGAAACAGCTTATACCATCTTTTTTAGTTGGCAATAATAAAATTCATGATTTGCACTCCTCCAGGTCTCTGCTGTGATTGTGTCTTTGCAGATTATGTATCAAGGAAACACAGATATAGCCTGGAAGGTGTAAGAAACGCTGTCTGAAATTCCATCTCGGACCTGTAGTTCCAAGGGATTTTATACATACATTAATGGTTCCTAAAAATAGCCAAGCGTGGCACAACACTTACAAAGGGAGAGAAATTGGAGCTCAGGCCAGCCTCTACAGACCTTCTATTGGAGACAGCCTTTGACTGTGATGTATATTTTTATGTTAATTCTCTTTTCATATTATATCCTGTTCTTATAATAACCTGTAGATTTGTAAGCATTGCCATTTTGGATCTTGTGAGTCTTATTTAGTATTTGAATCTCATCTAGCTGTCAGGACCCAAGACCTTTTACGAATGTAAAGGGAGCGAGTGGTTGGAGGAAAAGCTCTTTTACTCATACCAGATGAAAGAGCACACAGTACACATGTAGTATCTAGGACGAGTAACGAGCTGATGAGGTGGTAAGATCAATTTAGAGGGACATGGATATGGTACTGTAGAAGAAATCAAAATTAAACTCTGGTTAAAATTGGAGTGCATGATAAAAGAATGCATACAGTGAAGCCAGGTGCAGGGGCTCCTGTTTGTAATCCCGGCAGAGTAGGAGGCTGAAGTGTGAGGATTGCTTGAGGCCAGAAGTTTGAGACAAGACTAGACAACACAGAAAGACTCTATCTCTATAAAAAATTTAAAAATTAGCCAGGTGTGGTGGCACACACCTGTAGGTAATTGGGAGACTGACATGGGAACTCAGGACATGGAGGCTGCAGTGAGCTATGATTGCACCACTGCATTCCAGCCTCAGTGAAAGAGTGAAACCAGTTCTCTAAGAAAAAAAAAAATTCATTATGTTGATATAATATCTGTTATCTGACTATATAATCAGCATAGATACAATCTCTGAATGACAATTCCTCCCTCTAGTGGGTAAAATGAAAAAAAAATTAACTTGCAGATTTGGGGGTGTTCCCTCAGTATTAACTTGACATGCAAAATGGAAGCCTTCAGAGTTGCCTGACAAAACTTAAATAGTAAATTTGAAAAGGCTAGGAATAGGAAAGACTAATAAGATATTATAGCTCTAATTAGGAAGATATTAGATGCATGTGTATTCACAAACGCACTGTACTGTGCTCAGGCGGTCAGTGAGGAAGGCTGATAGCTCATGGCAACTAAATCTTGGACAGAGAGAAAACAATAAAAATAATAAGACTGCCGCACCTGTGCCCAATCCGGCTCAGACTCCTCAACTGATACAACAAGTTAGAGGTGACTAGTATTCTGTAATTCATCAGGCTGATTCATCTTTCTGAGGGAATATTTCGTCAGTCAGATGTAGACAACACTGATCAATAATCTCCTGAATGAACATTATGGGTTTGCTTTAAGTTATATACTCAGTGTAAAGGAACTTGGTGGTATACCGAAGACATTTTTAATAACAAATAACAAAGATATGGCCTTACATCTCATGAGAAATAATTATAGGGAGAGGTAGGCAAAATAATGTCTCCCACAGATATTCAAGGCCTAATCCCTGGCACCTGTGAATATGTTGGGTTATATGGTGAAGGGGAATTAAGGCCGCAGATAAGACTTGAGACTGCCAATCTGCTGGCTTTGAGATGAGAAGATTATCTTGGATTATTCAGGAGGGTTCAATGTAATCACATGGATCCTTGTTAAGTGGAAAAGTGAGCTAGGACAGAATCAGAAGATGGTGCATTACTAGGACTCATGCCAACACTGTTGCCTTTGAAGATGGAGGAAGGGGGCCATGAGCCTGGGAATGCAGGTGGGTGGCCTCCAGAAACTGGGAAAGGCAAAGGCCCAGAATCTCCCCTAGAGGAGCATTCAGTAAAGAATGTAGCCCTGGGCAGCACCTGTAGCTCAAAGGAGTAGGGTACAGCCCCATATGCCGAGGCAGTGGGTTCAAACCCAGCCCTGGCCAAAAAACAAAAAGAATGCAGTCCTGCTGTTACCTTGATTTTAGCTGAGGAGAACCATGTTAGATGTGTGATCTATAGAACTGTAAGATAACACATTTGTAGTGTTGTTAGCTACTAAATTTGTGGTGGTTGCTTACAGCAGCAGTAGGATACTGATACATGACAAAATGATTATACTGTAATTATATCTGATGAATACTGTAATCATGTTCTGAGTACTGAGTGCCACTGTTTGCTTAACATGGGAGACATAGATAAAATTAATTGTAGACCAAGTATAGTGGCTCACTCCTGAAATAACAGCGCTTTGGAAGGTTGAGGCAGGAAGATTGCTTAAGGCCAGGAGTTTGAGACCTCCCTAACAATATAGCAAGACCTGATATCCACAAGAAATGAGAAATAAGGAAATTAGCCTATAGTCTCAGCTACACACTAAGGAAGGAGGTTGAGACAGGAGGATGGCTTGAGCCCCGGAGTTGGAGGTTGCAGTGTGCTATGATGATGCAACTGCACTTCAGCCTGCGCAACTGACCAAGATCCTGTCTCAAACAAACAAACAAACAAAAATGCAAGAAATCACACCTGGAGTCATCCTGCATCGTAAGAAGGAAGCCAGAAGGATATTGGTTTTACTATTTCCTAAGGAGACAGGCATGGCACTATCCATTATCCCTTCCATCTGTCTGCAATACTCACTTTTAAAGAAGAGTCTTGGGGCCTAAATTTCTACCTCTAGGGTTTCTTGGGGGTCACTGGCACCATCATCCTCAGCAAACTAAGGCTGGAGAGAGTCACATGTATTAAAAATTACCAGTGGAGAGCTGGGCATAGGGGCTCACGCCTGTAACCCTAGCACTCTGGGAGGCTGAGCTCACTGCTTGAGCTCAGTGATTCCAGACAAACCTGAGCCAGAGTGAGACCCTATCCCTAAAAACAGTCAGGCATTGTGGCAGGTGCCTGTAGTCCAAGCTACTTGGGAGGCTGAGGCACGAGAATCAATCACTTGAATCCAGGAGTTTGAGGTTGTTGTGAGCTATGATGCTACAGCACTCTACTGAGAGTGACAAAGTAGACTCCATCTCAAAAACAAAAAATGTCTGGAGGCTGCCCTGCTACCCTCTCTCTTCTTTCTCCAACCTTTGCCAAACTAACTTATCAGGCAGGAGAGGTAGGTAGTAAAGCTCTAATCTTGAAGAAAATCCACATTCCCACACAAAATGAGGCAGCATTGGTCATGACTCAGGAGTCCTCTTGGTAGTGGTGTGTGCTATGACTTAGGTCCCAGTGACAGCTCAGCTTGTCTGCCATCATTGAGACCTATCATGGATGCTCTCTGAGCTTTGTTTTTTTCAAGGGTAAAATCATGCTGCTGTAATGTAGCCCAATAGATAAGGGACTGCATACCAGAGTGGCTTGGAATGCTTTTTCAGCAGACATTCTTTTCTCTTTTGAAAAAAGCTTTAAGTATTTCTGAAGCACCCACTACCCAATGATAAGTGATTGTGAAAGATCTAACCCATGGTTTGAAGAACTGGCTCTGCAATAATAGAAAGCCGTAGGAAATCTCAGCAAATATGTGGGTATCTACAGATTTGGTACAGAACAAACCTACAAGGTTGGAGGAGTGAATCTAATCTAGGCCCTTTCCTGGCCTAGAACTCCCCCAGCAATTTCAGGGGTGATATGAAAACCTCACAGGAGGACCAAGTCCAGG
>NW_003852444.1:9675101-9748929 GCF_000181295.1 Otolemur garnettii
TTTGAAGCTTCACAAGATTCCCAGGTGATTCCTATTCACCTTGAAATTTGTGCAGTGATGAAGCCTCCCATTCCATACATAAACATACCACACAGAAACCTACCCTGCTCCCTGTGCCAACCTCACCCCCCACACATGCACCCTACAAAACCACAGGTTTCAGGCTTTGCAAAAGGAGAGCATCTAGGATGGCCTCAGTTGGGCAGATCTTAGATATTCTATGGGAGTGACTCAGTGACTTCATAATGTCTTTCAACCATCCAGCATAGTTGTCTTTCAGTAACAGCTAAGCAAGGGATCACTGGGACAAGACACACTCCAAAGAGATTGCTAAGGGCTTAGAAAACACAGCCCTAAAAGATGCCACCTTGAACTACAGGAGATTGGAAGGCCTCAGAAGAAGCCTCAGAAACCAGTTGTCGGTCACCTTCTCCTGCCATCCTGTCTCTTGCCCCTCTTTCTCTCCTAAAGTGAGTCAAAGAAAACAGAACACTTCTCCCCAAGGCAGGACATAGAAATTAGAATTCCTTTCCCCTAAAGCAAACCATAAAACTAGAAATATTGCTCTAAGATTTTCTTACCTTTCTGTGCAGGAGCTGGCCATAAAGAAATTCTTTGACTTGCTTTGACTGATAGGAGGTCAAAATACCTTCATTCCAAGGGTAATGCTCTATACCTTCAGAGGAAGGAATGCTACCCAGAGAGGCCAAGAAGATTCCAAACAGACAGGTTTTACTGGGCCTGCCCCCCACTTCCTGCTTCAGTCTATTAACAATATCTAAAGACGGTTCTACACAGCTATTCATTCTTTATCTAATCTCAGCATAAAAATAGAAAGTTTCCCTTAGGTCTTTGGTTTTTGAAGACTCTTGAGCCACACTCAACCTTGATGAAATAGGAGAGTGACATTAGAAACATGGATGTCTAGAGATACTTGGTGCTTGTAGCCCCTGACACACACACACAAACAGACCCTATCCTATGTTCAGAGAGCTTGCTTGATACTTTATTCCATTTTAGAAACTTTTTTCTCTGTTTTATTTTTGGATAGACTTTTTGCTATGTCTTCAAGTTCGGTAATCTTTTCTTCTTCAGTTTTTAATAATTTTTATTCTTTTTGTTTCTTTGTTTTGAAGATAGAGTCTCACTATGTCACCCTTGGTATAGTGCTATGGCATCACAGCTCACAGCAACCTCAAACTCTTGGGCTTAAGTGATTCTCTTGCTTCAGCCTCCCAAGTAGCTGGGACTACAGGTGCCTGCCACAACACCCAGCTATTTTTTGTTGTTTCTGTCATTGTTGTTTAGCAGGCAGACCAGGTTTGAACCCACAGCCCCAGTGCATGTGGCTGGTTCCCTAACCATTTAGCAATGGGCAGTTCATTCTCATCCAGTTTATTTTTTATTTTTAAGAGACAAGGTCTTCCTCTTTCACCCAGGCTGCAATACAGTGGCATGATTCCAAACTTATGGGCTCAAGACATCTTTCTGCCTCAGCCTTCTGAATGGCAAGGACTATAGGTACCCACTACCATGCCCAGCTAATTTTTTAAAATCATGTATTTTAATAGAAGGTTTTTGATGCCCTAAATAATTTGAAGAGCCCTATACCACACTTTTTACTGAATTCTTCCATATCAAAATTTTGCCATTTTTGTTTCACTTTTCATGCATTTATGAAGATGGCTCACCCAACATCAAATAAAACCATTCAAGTTAATTATATGGGACTGCACTAATAGAAGGAAGAACTAATTTCTGCCCTTTCTCATTTGAATTATTGCCAATTCTTTTTGTTTGCCAGAGTTAAGAAAACATTTTTCTTCATTTGAGCTATTTATAGCTCATAAAAATTGATTAAAGTACACTTAAATGAGCAAATCTCTCTCTGCCAGATTTCTGAAGAATTTGGAAACTATTTGTGAGTATGCCTGATTTACAGCAATATAGTTACTTATATAAGTTCAGAAAGAATCTACTCCCTTTTATAACTGGACACAATTGAATACATTGGTTATTTTACCAAGACTTTGACTGGAATGGAATATTCAGATATTCCTGTACTGGTTTAAGAAATTAAATTGACTTTATACAGTTAGTAAAAAGCTTCTTAGAAAAACTGGTCTAGTACCTTGTCTTCCATATATTTTCTACCCAGTTATAAGTAAAGAATGTCACTTTCTTATCTGGATTTTAAGAGAAATGCAAATCAAAATCACATCAAGATATCACCTAACTCCAATGAGAATGGTGCATATCAAAAAGTCCCAAAGCAACAGATGTGGAGAGAAAGGAACACTCTTACACTGTTGGAAAGACTGCAAACAAGAATAACCACCATGGAAAGTAGTAAGGAGATAACTCAAAGAACTAAAAGTGGATCTAGCATTTCATCTAGCACTCCCACTACTAGGTATATACAGAAAGGAAAAAGAGTCATTTTATCATAAAGAGACTTGCATTTGAATGCTTATAGCAACACAATTCACAATTACAAAGATGGAGGTAGAAACAACCAAGTGCCCATCAATGCATGAATAGATTAGTAATGGCTCGGCGCCTGTGGCTCAAGTGGCTAAGGCTCCAGCCACATACACCCAAGGTGGCGGGTTTGAATCCAGCCCTGGCCCACCAAACAACAATGATGGCTGCAACCAAAAAATAGCTGGGCATTGTGGCGGGCGCCTGTGGTCCCAGCTACTCGGGAGGCTGAGGCAGGAGACTTGCTTGAGCCCAGGAGTTGGAAGTTGCTGTGAGCTATGATGCGACAGCACTCTACCCAGGAGGACAGCTTGGGGCTCCTGTCTCAAAAAAAAAAAAAATAGATTAGTAAAATGGAGTATATGTATACCATGGAGTACTACTAAGCCATAAAAAATGGTGACCAAGTATCTTTTGTAACAACCTGGATGGAACTCGAGATCATTCTCCAATGTGAAGCGTCACAAGGATGGATAAAAAAACACCATGCATACTCCATATTAAGTTGGAACTAGTTGATCAACACTTATATATACATGTGGTAGCAAAACTCAATGGAATTCAATAGGTGGGGGGGGGAAGGGGGATGGGTAAGTTCACACCTAATGGGTACATCACACAATTCCTGGGTAAAGGGCACACTTAGAACTTAGACTTAAAATATACAAAAGAAAACTATATAACCGTGTGAACCCCCATAATACTGTGAAAATTTAAAACAAATGAATGTTACTTTCTGACAGGACCAGGAACCCCACGTTGTTTGGGGACCTCAAGAAAAAAGAAATTTATCCAATTTATACAGGTATCTTTAGGTACAGATAAATCCTTGGATTGGCTTAAAAGGCTTTTCAAAATCTAGTCTGAGATATTTTATGAAAAAGTTTCAGCAAAGCCAATCAAGAAAGAGCCTTCATGGCCAATAATTATTCTTGCTACACTTTATGCAATTAATCAGGCCAAGTATAACAAGACTAAAATTATTTTGAAAATAAATTAGTTCTACTATAATTTATCTTTAGTAGAAATGGAAAACTAGAGGGAAAATTATGTTTCAAAAATATACTTGCTGTTAATAGATTTCAGCCTTATTCTTTGTTTTTGAGTTTTTATTTGGCTGAAATTTAGATTGAATCCTGAATTTTTTCTTGACAAGTCTCTCCATATGTCCTTAAGAACTGATTTTCTTCTTTGTTTTCTTAAATTCCTCATGAATTCCAGGTTATATGGTCTGTATTGCTAAAGTTAATCACATCAATCTTGTTAATTTTGCTTAAGCTTAAGCTGTAGATTCATTTCCAAAAAAACTACCTTCCTAAACTCATTTCACTTTGCTTCATTTGTTTCTAACAATTTTATGATTTGCCAGTTTCAATATACAGTATCTGTCATGTCCTCCTCTTACCTAGTCATCTGATTTTCCTGCTATCATTATCTGACTCAAAAGTAAGGCTATACTTTGATGATTTCAAATACTTAAAAATTTTCCCACCTAAATTTTTCCTCTCAAAACATCAATTTCTAGTACTTTAAGAGAAAGTCTTTTGTGGAATGCTGGACCCCTCCTCAACAAATAACACCAAAACCACCTACTAATCATGTTCATAAGGCAATGGACACTACCTTTATGAAGTCTCAATAGCATCTTAAAGGGGAAAGGGTAAAATTGGAAAATTCTAAAGTTGATATTTGTAAAGCCTAGTTTAAGGTAGGTCTCTCAACAGAAGAAAAAGGAAGATTTGGAACGTTCTTAGAATTGGGTAAGAATCACGACATAATATACTAGGATCTATAAACCCCAAATAGTGAAGATTTTGGGGGGATTATTCCAAGAGTCTTAAAGTATAAACTAACATTTGATGCTTTCTACTCAAGAATTAATGGGGTTTGTAGGAAGTTCTTGGAATGAACAATAAAGTTATCTGAAATTTTTAATTTCCTAGGCAAAAATCTGCTGGGTGAATTTGCTAATGAAGAAAATAAACTCATGTTAATGTAAAAAATAAGCTATGTTTCAGTTCTTAGTATAGTTATCATTAAAAGAAACCAGAGAGAAATACCTCAACTCATTAAGATTGGGTATGGGCAGGCTGACATCAAGACAGAGCTAGCTTGTCTTATCTCACTAAGCAGGTCCTCAAAGTCCCTGGCTGCATCTCTGAAAGGGACCTCTCTAAGGCTGTAGAGAAAAATCCACAACCACTAGCCCCAGCTCATTGGTAAAGGGCTGGTTAGTTCCAGTTCCTGAGGCCCCCAATCCAGTCTCACCCACCAGTTTTAATTACCAAAGTGTGAAAAATACTCCTGGAAAGGAACCAGTGGAAGAACACTGGCAACATGAATAATCAGAGTGAATCAACTCCCCCAAGGGATGACAAAGGAGATACAACAGAAGATACCATTCATAGAGAAATGGCTGAAATGTCAGAAATACATTTCAAAATATGGATGGCAAATAAGATGAATAAAATGGAGGAAATGCTGGAAAGAGAACTCCAAAAAGTAGTTCAAAATTTGTCTTAAGAAATTAATGAATTTAAAGACAAAGTTACCAATGATATGGACATAATGAGAAAAGATACAGCAGAGCTTAAGGAAATGAAAAAGCTATTTGAGGAGCTGTGAAATACAGTAGAGTCCCTCAGTAAAAGAGTTGAGCAGGCAGAAGAAAGGATCATAGAAAGTGAAGATGAGGCTTTTGAATGATCCCAAGCATTCAAAGAGGCAGAAAAAAAGGAGAACAAGAACAGAACATTCCTTGAGAGAGTTGTGGGATCATTCCAAAAGTTCAAACATCTGAATTATAGGAATTCCTGAAGGAGAAGATGGTCATAAGGGCACATATGCTGTACTCCAAGATATTATGAGGAGAATTTCTCAAGCATTGCAAGAGATGAAGAAATCCAGATGATAGATAGTTTCAGAACCCCAGCACAACTCAATCAAAATAAAGCATTTCCTAGACATATTGTAATTAACTTATCTAGAAAAAATCTAGCAAGCTGCCAGGTGTAAGAAAAGTTTTGCCTACAAAGGGAGAAATATTAGGTTGACCACAGATGTTTCAGCCCAAATTTTTCAAGCCAGAAGAGGATGGTCATTGACCTTTAATCTTCTAAAACAAAACAACTTTCAGCCCAGCACCCTGTATCCTGCTAACCTGAGTTTCATCTGTGATGGAGAAATTAAATACTTTACTAACATACATATGTTGAGGAAATTTGCCATAACTAGACTAGCTGTCCAGGAAATACTCAGATCCATTTTCCATAATGGCCAGCACAATGGTCCACCACCAAAGTAAACTCACCTAGAATTTAAACAACAAACCTAGCTTCTACAATGGTGAAAGAGTTAAAAATATGTCCTGGATCTTTGAAAAACAAGGCAGCCCAAGCACTACCATACCTATCAATTCTCTCAGTTAATGTAAATGGCTTCATTTTCCTCTAAAGAGCAGAGGTTGGCTGACTGGATTAAAAAACTCAGGCCTGGTATCTGTTGCCTACAAGAGATTCACATTACCTCAAAGGATAAAACAAGACTCAGGGTGAAGAACATCTATAATACAGGCAAATGAAAATCAGAAAAAAAATAAGTTGTGATCTAATTTACAGATACAATCAAATTCAAACCAACAAAAATCAGAAAAGACAAGGACAGACACTACGTATTTGTCAAAGGAACCACTCAACATGAAGAAATTTCAATAATTAACATCTATGAGCCCTACCTGAATGCTCCTCAATTTATATAAAAAAAAAACCCTAATGGATCTAAACAATATGATGTCTTCCTACACTATAATAGTTGGAGATTTCAGAACCCCTTTGTCAGTTCTGGATAGATCCTCCAAGAAGAAAATAAACAAAGACATAATGGACTTTTGTTGACTCTACAACAAATGGGCTTAGCAGACATTTACAGAGCATTTCATCCTAATAAAACTGAATGCACATTCTTCTCATCACCTCATGGATCATCCTCCAAAACTGATCATATCTTAGGACACAAGTCTAACATCAACAAATTTAAAAGAATAGAAATAATTCCTTGTATCTTCTTAGACCATCACGGAATAAAAGTTGACCTCAATAGCAACAGAACTATTCATACTCAAAGTCAAGGAAACTAAATAACTTTAGACTGAATGATAGCTGGGTCAAAGTTTGGAAGGAAATAATCAGATTTTTGGAACAAAATGATAATAAAGACACAACTATTAAAACCTGTGTGATACTGCATTGGTAGTCCTAAGAGAGAAATTTATAGCATTAGAAGTCTTCATCAAGAAAATAGAAAGAGAGAAAGTCAGCCCCTAATGGGCCATATTAAGCAATTGGGAATGGAAGGTCAATTTCAATGATCCCTGCAGAAGGTTAGAAATAACCCCAAGCCCAGCCGAAGAAATTAGAGCAAATTCCAAAATTAGAGCAGAATTAAATGAAATTGAAAACAAAAGAATCATCCAGAAGATCAACAAAACAAAAAGTTAGTTCCAAAAAGATTAATAAAATTGATAAACCTCTGGCTAGACTAAACAGAAACAGAAAAGTAAAATCTCTAACAACTTCAATCAGAAGCAATAAAGGTAATAACAGATACCACAGAAATTCAAAAACTCATCAATGATTACTACAAAAAACCTCTATTCTCAGAAATATGAAAATCTGGACAAAATGGGTCAATATCTGGAAACACACCACCTTCCTAGACTCAACCAGAAAGAATCAGAGATTTTGAATAGACCTATATTAAGCACTGAAATAGCATCAATTATACAAAATTTCCTCAAAAAGAAAAGCCCAGGACCAGATATTTTCACATCAGAATTCTTCCAAACCTTCAAAGGGGAACTAATACCCATATTACATAACACTTTACAAAACATAGAAAAGGGAGGAATCCTCCCCAACATGTTCTACCAAAAAAATATCACCTAATCCCCAAACCAGGAAAGGACCCAACAAAAAAGAAAATTATAGACCAATATCATTAATGAATATCAATGCAAAAATATTCATTAAGATCCTAGCAAATACAATTCAATGACACATGAAAGAAATTATATTCCATGATCAAATTGGTTTTATCCCAAGGTTACAAGGTTTGTTCAACATATGCAAATCTATAAATATAATAACACCACATAAATAAAATAAACAACAAAGACCATATGATTCTATCAACTGATGCAGAAAAGGCTTTCAATAATATCCAATATCCTTTCATGATTAGAACACTTAGGAAAATAGACATTAAAAGGGACATTTATTAACCTGATAGAGGCCATCTATAGCAAACCACAATGAAGAAGTAAAATTGAAACATTTCCACTTAGATCTGAAATTATACAAGGATGCCCATTGTCACCACTGCTATTTAATATAGTACTGGAAGTCCTAGCCATCACAATCAGGCAAGAGGAGGATATTTCAATGGGTACAGAAGAGGTCAAACTCTTGCTTTTTGCAGATGACATGATCTCATACCTGGAAAATCCAGTGACTCAACTACAAAGCTCTTAGAAGTGATTAAGGTGGCTCGGCACCTGTGGCTCAAGCGGCTAAGGCGCCAGCCACATAAACCTAAGGTGGAGGGTTCAAATACAGCCCGGACCCGCCAAACAACAATGATGGCTGCAACCAAAAAATAGCCTGGCAGTGTGGTGGGCGCCTGTGGTCCCAGCTACTTGGGAGGTAGAGGCAGGAGACTCACTTGAGCCCAGGAGTTGGAGGTTGCTGTGAGCTATGATGCCACAGCACTTTACCCAGGGGAACAGCTTGAGGCTCTGTCTCAAAAAACAAAAAATGAAGTGATTAAGGTATATAGCAATGTCTCATGATACAAAATCAATACCTACAAATCAGTAGATTTTATATATACCATCAATATTCAAGCCAAAAATATAATCAAAGACTCTATTCATTTTACAGTAGTGACAAAGAAGATGAAATACCTGGGATTTTATCTAACAAAAGACATGAAAGATCACTATAAAGAGAATTATGAAATGAGAAATGAAATAGCAGAGGATGTTAACAAATGGAAAAACATACCTTGTTCATGGTTGGGAAGAATCAACATTGTTAAAATGTCCCTACCATCCAAAGCAATCTACAGATTTAACAAAATCCCCATCAAAGCAACAATGTCATACTTTAAAGACTTTGAAAAAATAGTACTTCATTTTATATAAAATCAGAAAAAACCCAAATAGCCAATATATTACTTAGAAATAAAAACAAATCTGGAGGCATTACACTACTAAACTTCAGGCTATACTACAAATCTATAGTGATCAAAACAGCACAGTACTGGCATAAAAATAGAGATGTTGATTTGTGAAATAAAATAGAGAATGTAGGTATGAACCCAGTCACATATCATCATTTGATCTTTGATAAATATGTATTGGGGAAAAGAATCCCATTTAGCAAATGGTGCTGGAAGAACTGGCTAAAGACCTATAGAAGACTGAAACTGGACCCACACCTCTCACCACTAACAAAAATTGATTCTCACTGGATAAAAGACTTAAATTTAAGACATGAAACTGTAAAAATACTAGAAGAGAGTACAGGGAAAAGCTTGAATATATTAGCCTGGGAAAATATTTTATTAGGAAGACCCTCCTGGCAATTGAAGAAACACCAAAAATATATTACTGGGATTTGATCAAGCTAAAAAGCTTCTACACAACTAAGGGCACTGCAACTAAACCAAACAGACAGTCTTTGGAATGGGAGAAGATTTTTGCATGTTATGATTCTGACAAAGGTCTGATAACTAGAATCTACAGAGAACTCAAATTAATCAATAAGAAAAGAACAAAAAACCCCATTTCTTTCTGGGCAAGAGACTTAAACAGAAACTTCCATGAAGATGAAAGGCAAATGGCCAACAAACACATCAAAAAATGCTCATTGTCTTTAATCATCAGAGAAATGCAAAGTAAAACCACTTTGAGATATTACCTAAGTCCAGTAAGATTAGCTCATATCAAAAAGTCCCCAAACTTCAGATGTTGGCATGGATGTGGAGAGAAGGGAACACTTCTACAATGCTGATGGAATCGCAAACTAATACAGCCTTTTTGGAAAGAAGTATGGAGAATACTTATGGAACTAAAAGTTGACATTCCATTTGATTCTTCAGTTCCATTACTAGGTATCTACTCAGAAGAACCAAAATCATTTTGCAACAAAGACATTTGCACCAAAATGTTTACTGTAGCCCGATTCATAATTGACAAGTCATGAAAGCAGCCCAAATCCCTTTCAATCCATGAATTGATTAACGAATTGTGTATACCATGGAATACTATTCAGTCATAAAAAAGATAGAGACTTTACATCTCTTATGTTTTCCTGGATGGAGATGGAACATATTCTTCTTAGTAAAGTATCTCAAGAATGGAAAAAGGAAGTATCCAATGTACTCAATACTATTATGAAACCAATATATAAAAACTTATACTCTCATACAAATGATAAAACACAAATATAGTCTACTAAGGGGAGGGGAGAGGAGAGAGAGGGAAGGGTGAAAGTGATAGGTGGGAAGAGGGAAGGAATTTAGTGGAATCTCCCTTAATATGCACAATGCAAGTATATATTTCAAAATAACTAAGTATAAATTATAAATGTCTTACCACAAAAAATAAGTAATTGAGGTGATGGTTATGTTAATCAGTTTGAGTTAAGCATTTCACATTGTATATCAAATCATCATATTGTACCCAATAAATGTATGCTATTATGATTTAATTAAAAATTAAATTTAAAAATAGATAATAAAATAAAAAACAAAGAAAATAGAGAATTATCTGATATTTTGTGGAGAAAAAAATTGCCACACACATATATAGATTTTCATTTTGAATACATATTATACATAAATAATATACATTATAAAAAATGAATAGAACATATTTATACAAATTTATAGGTTGAGTAAATAAATGAATGGAAACTTCAGGCAGAGAGGAGAAGTAGACCACAGCTGACTCTACGTCCCAGGCTTCTCCTTCCTCTTCAAGTTCTACTATTTAGTTCATGCCCAGATTTCCCAGAGTACAGTTTACAGTTCCAGCCCAAGATGGAACAAAAATACCCTTTCTTTTGGATTCCCTTAGCATAGCCAAATAAGACAAAAATTTTAGAAATTGTTGCTAGCCACATAGAAAACATTGAGAGAATTGAACCCAGAAATAAACCCAACATTCAAACAAAGAGAATGACCCCTACAATAACCAATGGTATGTCCATGCACACCAACCAGTGCTGAGTAAATAAAACCATCTACTTAGTAAAAATTCCATCATTGTTTCTTTAAGGTAGTATTACTGATACAACTTTAATCACTGCTTAGCAATGCACACGCTCTGTTCTTCTGAGGTAATTCCCATGGTGATCCACATCCCCTAGATGAAGTGAAGCTCTTTCCCTTGGCACTCAGGACCTAAACAGCCTGGACCAGTCTGCCTTTCTGGCCACATTTTCTGACCCCTCTTTTCCCAGTGCCTCCTTAGATGCCCTCCATGTTGTTGTTCAACTTTAAGAGCTAGTGCCAGCGGGACACCCTCTGTGAAAACCATCCCACCCTCCCTTTGCATTCTGATTGCCTCTCCTCTGCCACATTGCCTGCTATAAAATGAATTGTGTCCGCCCCCAAATTCACATGTTAATTCCATAACCCCCAATGTGATGGTATTCAGAATGGGGCCTTTAGAAAGTGTCACAGCTCTGGAAGAGGGATGGGGCCTCTGTTATATTAAAAGATAAACTTAGGCACATTAAAAATTTAAAGAGTTTATTTGACCAAATAGCAATTCATGAATCAGGCAGCATCAGACCACTAGTGGGGGGTCAGGGCTCCAGTAAGGAGACATAAGGGAAAGCTTTTGTAAGGTGTTCATAGAAGCAAGACAAAGGAAATATCTGGTTGGTTATAGTGGAAAGACCCTAGGGAACAGTTGGTAGTTTCTGATTCTAAGTATGTAGTTAAAGGTTAGCTGGCAGTCTCTGATTGGTTAAGTTTCCTTTCACTGGGCATCTCAGCCCAAACTAATTCTTTTAACAAAGAGTTAAGTAGGTTTAGGTCAGGTTATGAGGATGGGTCTGTAATGATGAGATTAATGCCCTTATGAAATACCAGAGAACTTGTTCTCTTTCTCTTTCTCAACTACACGAGGACACAGTGAGTAGTTGGCCACCTGCAGGCCTGGAAGAGAGCCCTCACTAGAACTGGACATGCTGGTACCTTGATCTTGGATTTCCTGCCTCTAGAACTGTGAGAAATACATTTCTGTTGTTTAAGCCCCCCCTCCCCACCCAGTCTATGGTGTTTTGTTATGACAGCTGGATCTGACTAATACATAACTCTGTACAGATTGTAAGCCCTTTGAGGCCCAGGTGGCTGGTACACAGTGCAATATACATTGGTTGAACCACACTGAGTTGGTATGGTTTGGTTTGGTTTGATTTAGCTTTGTGAAGCCTACCACTTTGTACACTCCTATTTAACCCCTGGAACAGCCTTCTTTTTGCATTACAAGGGTGCAAAGAAAAGTGGAAGAAGATTAAGAACACTCAAGGAGCTTAGCTCTAAGTTCCATGAGAACTATTCCCTATCAAAGTTGTGTTCCTCTTGCTTCTGGTTTCCAGGAAGGAGGCAAATAGGTTCTCATTTTAAAATTGGTATTTTTAAAGATTACTCCATTTTGATTGAATTAAGCATAACTACGTCCCTTCCTATAGACAATTGATCCTAGATGTTAGAAATTGACCCAAGGAAAGACAATAGGTTCCATATTATATAGTTTGGGACTACTGAGTGATTCTCTTCCTTTTTTTTTTTTTTTTTCAGATACCTGACTAGGATCACGAGGGCATAAAGATCAGATAGGGCCATGCTGTTTCCTATTGCAAAAAGCGAGGTGGGTTCCTTGTCTCTCATTCCTTCGTCCTCCTTTAGAAACCCCTGATCAGATATCACTTGGGTGATGGTGGATAAGGAGAAACCTGATATGATATTGAAGTGCTCCTATATTGCAGATGGGGGATTCACGCAAAACGGACTTCACAGTGTTCCTTGTTAAAACTATTTTACAAGGAAATGCCCACTCAGGCTTAGAGCAAGATTTAAAAGCCTGACTAATGTTTGGCCAAGCAAAGGATCTTGGTCAACTTCCATACCATGCTGCCTTTTGTTACAGGTGAAACAGTTTTAGTTGGATAAATATTGCCATGTGGAATTATGAAGCAGTCTAATAGAGCAGCTGTATGACGAGAACAAACAGTGAGGGGGGAGAGAAAAAGAAGATAGAAAATTCATGAAAATGTCCAGACTTTGCAAATAAGAGGATTGTCTAGTTGTGCTTCTCATGAGAGCAACAAGTTAATGTGTTAGAACAGCAGTTCACAACCCGGGGGTCGTGACCCACAGGAACTGCATTAAAGGGTTGTGGCATTAGGAAGGTTGAGAATCACTGTGTTAGAAGATCCTGGTTATCTTCCTTAATATCAGTGTCATCAGCTAGAAATGGATGCCAGAAGTTCTAATTACGTTTAATAATGCACTCTGGAGCTGCCGTTTATAATTAATTGTACTTAAAGGGGCTTTTTGTTTGTTCATTGGGTTTGTTTATTTTATTTTTTAGAGACAGGATCTCATCTGTCACCCAGACTGGGGTGCAGTGACATAGTCATAGGTGTAGCCTCAAACTCGTGGGATCAGGTAATCCTCCTCCTTCAGCCTCCCTAGGCTGGTATTATAATCATGAGCCACTGAACCTGGCACTAAAGTGTGTTTTAAAGACAATGATGTTGGCCTCACTTTGTAGATACAGAGGGTCAAGATCTAAGCACCTGAACCCCTGACCTGTCATTAGGCAGCAAGCTTTGTTCTGTCTGTGAAGTCATGACTCAAACAGAAAGGCTTCCTGTGGGTGGAAAGGAATGTGTCTCAGATTTCAGTGGAGCAGTGGGGACAGAGCTTGAGACTGGGTGTCAGATGACCTGCATTGAAATCTAATCTGCTACTTGCTGGCTGTGAGAAGTAACATTTTTGAGCTTTCACATCTGCAAAGTGAGCAAAATAAAGAGTAACTCCAAGGAGTCTGGTGAAGACTTAAGAAAACAATCATTGTAACTTTATAGTGTTTTAAGAAGATTAGTTTCTGGTTTGAAGCTCAGGAATTTCAGGAGGGAAAAATGATTAGTTTGGGCAAATGTATTATTGAATATTGAAAGCCACATTGAAAATGTGGCTTTTAAAACTATGCAGTTACTTGGTATTTTTTAAGCCTAAGAATCTTAACTGGCTTACAATCAGAGTGAGAAAGAAAGAGAGATGCAGGGAGAGACAGAAATGTCATAACTTACTTTTGCAGGTTCTTGTGAGGATTAAAGGGGATAATGTATGAACAGTGTCAAAAATCTCAGCAGTGAACATGCTGAACGTGCTTCTTCCTTCCTGTAGAAATATAACTCTTCATTAATTTAATAGACCATTAGTTACAGAAATGCTACTCTAAGTAGTTTATTTTTTTTATTTTTGCATTGTTTGACTGGGGCTGGGTTTGAACCCACCACCTCTGGCATATCGGGCTGGCGCCCTACTCCTTTGAGCCACAGGGGCCACCTCTGAGTGTTTGTGTTTAAATAAAGAAAGAAATTAAAGAACTGTCTACACCCAAGCTCTATCAAGTGATATCCACATTCGTCTTCCACTCTTACCCCTAACCATCATCTCCTCCAGTTTGATGGACCTTCTCTTTCTGAATTCTTCTTAGACCACCAAGAACGTGAAACTGTGAAACACAAGGCCCCCCCGTCCTGCCAGTATTACAAAAAAGTTCTGGAAACTTATGACTGATACCTATGTATTTTCACTGCTAGCTAGTCCCCAACGCTGTTACATAGTTAGTTAACAAAACCTCTTTCTGATGATTTCATGGAAGGATAAACCTCTGTTCTGGACACTTAGATGAGCCATGCAGAGAGAGAAATTCTATTTATTTATTCATTCTTTTTTTTTTGATACAGAGTCTCACTTGGTCACCCTTGGTAGAGTGCTGAAGCATCACAGCTCACAGCAACCTCAAACCCTTGTTCTCAAGCGATTCTCTTGCCTCAGCCTCCCAGGTAGCTGGGACTACAGGCACCCACCACAGTCCCTGGCTATTTTTTAGAGACGGGGTCTCGCTCTTGCTCAGGTTGGTCTTGAACTTGTAGGCTCAGGCAATCCATCTGCCTTGGACTTCCAAGTGCTAGGATTATAGGTGTGAGCCACTGCTCATGGCCTCAAAAATTCTAAATTATCACATGCATAGTTCCCTCATCATGGTCCTTCTCTGTGTACAGATCTTATAACCCTTCCTACCAAAATATCTTCAAATGTAGATTAATGAGTATCGTCATAGTCTCCAAACAGTCTCTAGTTGACAGTGAGACACAGTGAGATGTGAAGGGGCTGTCTAAGGTTATTCAAGCTGGCTCATTCCTTTAGTAGCTCTCTATGGTTTAGGGCAAGTCATTACCCACTCTGGACTTTATAGGTGTCATGTGTAAGATAGTGACGATTCCCACCTCTCAGAACAGCAAGAGGACTAAGGAAGCTCAGATGTAACTAGGTTGTTTAGAGGAGCTGATTCCACACACTCCCCCTTAATTTTAGAACATCTTTGCCCAGATACCTGCCCTCAGAGTGGAGAGAATGACGCATACTTACACTTGAACAATGGCACATATGTGACACTCCTTGGATGAAACCTGCCCCTTGCTGGTCCTTTGTGACTGCTCTTCCTCATGGTCTGGAAGCCTTTATCATGCAGCATGGGGCTTTGTGTGGACTCTCTGGAGCTGGATTACCTCCCTGGCTGACACACTACTATATCAAACACTTAGCATATTGCCTTTCGTACAAAGTCATTTTAGCAGAATCTTTTTGTTATATTTCTCTGTATTCTACTTTACTCCTATAAAGTAGGACATTCTGCTCATAGGGGAAATCTATTTTTTTTTACCCTACAGACAGCGTGTCACTGTCACTACACTACTGGAGTATAGTGTTGTGATCATAGCCCACTGCTGCCTCAAACTCTTGGGCTCAAGTGAAGTGATTCTCTCACCTTGTCCTCCCCAAGAAACTGGACTATAAGTGTATGCCACCATGTCTGGCTAATTTTTTTTTTTAATTTTTGTATAGAGGAGTGGGGGTTTCACTATGTTGCTCAAGCTGTTCTCAAACTCCTGATCATATATATAATATATATACATATATGTACCAAAAACCACATATATTATATATATGTGTGTGTGTGTATATATATATATATAAAACATATACATATGTATATAGAGAGAAGGCATATTATAGTCTATGAGGTTATAGTGTATATTTGTATCCTTTATATTTTCTGGAGGTTCCTCTCTAAGAATCTTAACATTTGGGGAGTCAGAAACCCATTCTAGAATCTGAAAGAAAGTTTCAAACTCTTCTCTGTTTTGTTTTTTAATTTTTTTGAATTAAATCATAACTTTGTACATTGATGCATTTATGGGGTTCAGGGTACTGCTTCGATATACAATGTGAAATGCTTACATTGAACTAAGTAACACATACCTCACAATTATACTCATTTCTTAATAGTTTTGAAAGAATGCACATAAAAACACACACTCCAAATTTTACATGTAATAGATTGCTATTGCATTGGAAATGTATTTTCTTCACAAAAATAATAGCAATAATAATTGCAATGATTTATAACTCATTCACTCTGGGAAATGCTCAAACTTGGAAAATGGCTTTGACAATGGTCTTTCCTTTCCTCCCAACAAAAGAGAAAAGTGCCTAAAGTTGAGTTCTGTGCCTCCAGAAGGCCTCTGCACAGTCAGTGAGTTTCTTGGAAGTCTGTTCTCATTTCTTGACAAAAACTTCTTGAAAAATGGTAATTCAAAGCCCTGATTCTGATGAAACTGATGACTCTCACAACAGTAAACAAGACCTCTTTCAAGATTTCAGCAGACTACTTAAAATTTATAATGAAATGTGTGGCCTCCTTTGAGGCCAAAATTCTCCCTCCCCTGTCCCCACGCATTCTCCACCCCATTATCCTGTTTTAAATCTTTCAATGTTGTGATCACTTTGTGAAATCATTGTATTCTTTGTTTAATGAATTTATTCCTTTGTTTAGCTTTAATCTGTTTCCTCCATTACAGTGTAATTTTCCCCGAGTCCATGGTTTAGTTTAACACCTACAGGGGTGCACAGAGCCATTTATACCCCTATAAATTCCATCACTCCATGTGAGCTGGAGCCCACTTGCACCAGCTGTGGAGGGGTATTGGGCTCATATCTTCCCAACTGCACCTTCAGAGGAGCCAGCAGTGCCATATGGAATCAAATGAGAACCTGAGGCCACAGGAAAAATGTGCACCCTCATATACAGCTATCAAAATATCTTTTCATATTGCTAACAGAGTACGAAAAAACTAATAAAATCACTGTGATTAAAAAAAAAAAAATAGGACCATTCAGGGAACACTGGCTCATGTCTGTAATCCTAACACTCTGGGCGGCCAAAGCATTTGGATTGCTTCAGCTCAGGAGTTTGACACCAAACTGAGCAAGAGCAAGACCCTGTCACGCCTACAGTGCCAACTACTAGGAAGGGTGAGGTAAGAGGATCACTTGAGCCAAAGAGTTTGAGGTTGCTGTGAGCAATGATGCCACAGCACTCTATTCTGGGGCAACAGAGTGAGACTCTGTCTCACAAAAAAAAAGAAAGAAAGAAAAGAAAGAAAAGAAAAGAAGACAATAACCATGACCATGTACAAAACCCTTCATTGGCCAGGCCAACGGGTTCCCATGCCTCTGTCCACTTTCATGAAACCCTGTTCTGGGTGGGGGATTCAAGGACCACTGAGCCTGGGAAGCCCGGGGCTGATTGGAAACAACAGTTCCATTGTACGCTGATATAGAGTTGTAAAACTACATGAACAGAAGCCCATCTTTATTCAACATTTTGATGATTTGTCATGGATTTTTTGCATTAATTTTTGTTTTACACTATTGCATTAAAATCTTCTTTATTATAATTATTGAGTTTTCCCTAGCCCCTTATCTTAGCCCTGGAGATTAGATAGCTTGAAATAGGCCATAATGAAAATATTCATCCCTCTGAAACAGGCAATCACTACAAATCAGAACTCCCCTCTCCCCCTCCCAGAGAACTGGTTGTCAAACATTTATCAACAAACCACTGCCAACAATCATCATGGACCACATCCCTTATGCTTTATCTTCCATCTAGTATCTGAAAGTTCATTTTGTGTCCTTGCTATAAATGAATACATGTGCTTCCTTGAAGATATTGCTTCCCCTGCTGTTCTCTTATGAGGTGGCTGGTTTTTCTCCCTCAGTTCTCATACCAGCGACCCTGAAAGAGAGGCAGATATCCTCTTTGGATATTGCTGCTTTTACTCTTCTTCCTCTTTCAATATCCCAGATACTTTGCAGTACATGGCACCAAACTCTATACCCCACTTTCCCTTTCATTGACTTCAAGGGTACTCTTGCTCAGTCATAGAGATTTTACCACTTTTGTGGTCATCCTTGGTGAATCTCCATATCCTCATACTTCTTGGTGACTTTGTAATCTCTGTTCATTTATCCCCTCAATTGTTATAAACGTTTCCTCTCTTTACTGTCATTATCAATAAATATACTACCATTGAACTTAAAATTCCAGCATCACATTATGACTAATATCTCCAACATCACCATCTCATTTGCTCTACCCCTCCAACTTCATCAGCACTTTCACACCATTAAGACTGCTGACCCACTAACCTTATCTCATTTTACTGCCCGTCACCACCTTCCTGCACAATCACCTTCTTCTTGTCCCTCTTTATCCAGCTTAGATGTGATGCACGGTCTATCACAATAATTATTGCTTACCCTTATGTTTCACTGTCAAATGGATTTTTTGTTGTTGTTGTTCCCATCAAGAGAGAGGATTGGAGACCGTTTTCATTCAGACAGTAATATACATTTATAGTTTCACTCCAAGGCTAAGTTAGCTCTCTTACCCTTCAAAGCTGTCTAGACCCTCTGGACCTCCTAAACTAATATGCTATATTAATGACATCATGCTAATTGGAAGGTATGAGCAAGAAGTAGCCAGCACATTGGACACCTTGGAAAGAAACATGTACTCCAGAGAGCAGGAAATAAACCCAACAGTGATTCAGGATGTATGCCACCCCAGTAAAACCTTCAAAGGTCCAGTGGTTGGGGCATTCTGTGACATTTTCCTCTAGCACATTTCCCCCACACACATGGAAGAACAGCTCTTGGTAATTCTATTCTGGCCCTGGTGGCAGCAAATTTCACACTTGTAAATATTGCTCCAGCCATATACTGGGTGTCACTCAAGGCAGCCAGCTCTGAGTGAGGCCCAGCACAATAAAGGGCTCAGCAGCCACATTGGGTTGCAATAAAAGCAGCCCTGATGCTTGAGCCATATAACCCAGCATACCTTATGGTATCAGAGGTATCAGGGGTGGGAAAGTCTCAACTGGGAGAATCACAATGAAGACCCTAGGATTCTGGAGCAAGGCCATGCCATTGTCAAACTTTAATGTTTTTTAAAAAACAATTATTGGCCTACTACTAGGCCCTAGTAGAGACACAATGACTGCTCATGGGACAGAAGTGACAATGTGTCACAAGCCAGTGCAGGGAAGGGGAGAGAACCAAAGTGGAATTAATGGGGACTGAGAAAAATACAGCACAAGAGAAGACACAGACAAAAGATGGGATCAGGAGGTCTGACTGAGCTGATGGCTGTAGCCAGCCCCAAAGCACAAAATCACCTTTATTTTATGGTATCTCAACAGGGTTCTCTACAGGGAAGTAGCACAGACAGTATGGGGAAGTAGCATAAACAAAAGACATATTTTTGGTCTTACAGTATGATAGGCAAATGTAAATGACTTGAATAAAGACAAATCATCTTGTTAATGGTTTCTACTCAACTTCGTTAACATGCATAGTTAACTAGATAAAGAACTATGTGACTTAGTGATTTCTACTTAACTTTGTTAACATATGACAAGAAGTAAGAAGGGAAAGATTACAAGGATCTCTGAATAGTTCTTAAAAATTAACTGGACAAAGAAAGAGCTATGTGACTTCTGGCAGAGGGAGCATGAAGAAAGGAATATGGTTTGTTTTGGGAAGGAGGAGAAGCAGTTGGGGGTTCATTCCCTGAATGTTCCCCAGGATGTGCCCCCCCATGGCCCACTCTCCACAACAATGCCTATTAGACCATCCAAGTCACGGAGTTGGGTAGGCCTAGTAACAATCTATCCAAAGCAGAAGTGGTATATCCAAGGTCAAGTCTAAGTAAAACCACAGGCTACAAGTAAGCTGTCTGAGCAGGGGACCCCGACCCCATGCCACCAACCACTGTTGCATAGGATCTCTCCTTCAGTTTACCCATGGACTGATGGGTTTATGGGAGGAATCACTTATAACTGGGTGATGGAGGAGGAAGAAGCACACACTTGGTATGTGGGTGGGTGAATTGGGTATGTGGGTACAAGCTGTGGTAGGATAACAGCTACTGTAAGGGCCAGACCAGCGCCATTTTGTTGTCTACTGCATAAGCTCTGTTAAAACCGCAGGGCCACTCCCTACTGCCTCCCCCACACCTGCTTGCATAGCCACTGATTGAGACACCTTAGACAGACAGCTGCCATAATAGGCAATAAGTATCAGTTCCCTTGAACTGCTCCCATAATAGGCAATAGGTATCTACTTCCTTGAAATTTAGGCATTCTTCTTCCTAATTAGGCTACACCACCTCTAGCCCTGGTTAAGAAATCCCCTACCCTTCACCTGTACCAATCCAAATCCTCCTTTACTAGTGAAATCACCAACCACCAATCAAGAGTGTACCCGTAATGGACCCTACCCTTCTTGCTTTCTGTTCCCCATAAAAACTTGCTCTACCCCGAGTTCGGGGCTCGTCCTCGGCTTGCATGCCAGGAGAGTCCAGGCTTCCCGGGGCCTGAATAAAATTCACCTTTTGCCTTTTACATCGGAGCGTGTCTCGGAATCGTCTGTTTGGGCTGTTTGGGAGAATGATTTTCGGACCTAACACTACCCTGCTGCCCACTTAGGAATAATCTTGGAGGATAATGCTTGAGGGAAAGTCCTCCCAGTGGATAGAGGTGGTACACTTGGCCATCGGCTCATAGACAGTGACAATGTCTTGGCCAGTGGGTCAGGGGCCTGAAAGGAGGAAGATTGGAGCATTAGACATTAGGAGTTCGGGGGTAGGTATGTGTTACTGGACAGACAAGACGGAAAGCAGAGTATGACAATCTTTATATCACACGTCACAGCCCAAGAGAGACCACCTACTACAGAAGTAGCAGTATACAACCAAGTAGACAGAAATACTCAGTCTGCTGACATCATCCAGGCTCTGTCATCAGCCACCCCAGTGCTGGCATGATGGCAACATGAGCAAAGTCGTCATAGTGGCAGGGATGGAGGTATACATAGGCCCAAAAGCATGGATTACTGCTTACCAAGGTGGACATAACCACTTCCACCAGCAAATGTTCACTCTCCCAGAAATAGAGAGCAATAGCAAGGGCTCAGATGGTACCACCCATCATGAGTACACCAACCCATAAACCAGGTATGAAATTATACACCTTGTTATGTAAATAATATAACAAATATGCATCTCTGGAAAATCTAGAGATTCGTTCATATAGAAATAGACACATATTTGAGGTATAGATTTTCGTTTCCTGCCTCAACAGCAGAACTGTCAGGGGCTTTTTCCAGTGTTTGATCTGCTACTCCTGGGTCCCACATAACATGTACCAGACAAGGGACAAAGAGATTCAGTTTACAATAAAAGAGGTGTGAAGGAGAGCATGTGACCATGAGGTCCACTGGTGGTATCACATGCCACACTATGAGCTGCTGCTGGGAGAGTGCTGGAGCAGCCAGTTAAACAACACACAGTGTGTTAAGAGTTAGTATTTGTAAAGATAGGGCACCATCAAGATGAAGGATACACGTGGAATCAAGGACCTTTATATGGTGCTAGGTCTCCAGTAGGAAGAATGCATGGGTCAGGGAACCAGAAGGTGAGGGCAGCAGTGGCCCTGTTTATCCCCACTCTCAATGATGACCCTGGGGAGCTTGTGTTTCATATTCTTGCATCTCAAACTCTGCAGGTTTAGAGGTTCTGTTTCCCAAAGGGGAAAACACTCTGCCAGGTGATAGCACAAAAGTCCCATTAGATTAAAAGTTCTGACTACTGCATAGGTATTAAGGCTCCTTGTGTCAAAGGGTCTGCCAGGAAGATGAGGAGTCACCAACCTGGCAGATGAAATTGACCCTGGTCAGTGAAAGGAGATAGATGCTCCTTGAATGAATTTGTTGAATGACTGAACGAATGCACCTCTTTCACAAAGGTGCTAAACTTGCTAATACCACATTGTGCTTCACCTGTACACAGAGAGCTCTTATTGTAGATCAGTGTTTTTCAACCTTTTTTATTTCATGGCACAGTTTAACCTATAGTTAAACTTCTGTGGCATACTTAAAATATGTTTTTGGTTTTGGTTTTGGTTTTTTGAGTCTCAGGCCATTGCCCTGATTAGAGTACCATGGCATCATAGCTCACAGAAACCTCCGATGTGGGCTCAAGCAATCCTCTTGCCTCAGTTTCTGTTTTTAGTAGGGATGGGGGGGGTCTCACTTTTGCTCAGGCTGGTCTCAAAGTTGTGCTAGGATTACACATGTGAGTCACCATGCCAGACCTACTTAAATTACGTTGATAAAAAAAAGAATATACTTACTGTGCTTTGTGCTTTGAACTTTTGAAAATAATTTAATTAATGATCTTTAAAAATTTTTATAGCACACCTAAGATCCTCTCGCTGCACACTGATTGAAAATCACTATTCTAAAGGATTTGCTTATTAAAGTAATTTTTTACTATCTCAAAGATAGTCATGGCCCTTGGATTTCTAAGAGGTGTTTCCAAGATTAGAATGCTTCATTAAAGGCATGGATCTGGCAATTGAGGGAGGAAAACGGGAGCTGGTGGCCAGCAAGAGATCAGTCATCTTATTCAAGTCCATACTGATGGGGAATGAGAAACTGCTTTAAAATAACCAGAATATGTGTTTGCAATTCTAGATTTGATAATATTTGGATTTTGCAAGTCATTTGCTGACCTCCACAACCCCTATTCCCACCAAAAAACAGAACCCTAGGTAGACAGGGAGACCCCCTGAGTCTCATCAATAACCTATTCTTAAGTGGGAGTGCAAGAACTTATTAATTTGCAATGTGAGGCCCATTCCCCTAGGCAGTAGTATGAGGAAGTGCCTCACATCACCAGGTATCCTCTGTCCACAGGCACCAGAGATTGTCACCCCAGAGCACGATACCTCATAGCAGCAGTCCCCACCCGTTTTGACACCAGGGACTGGTGTCAGGGAAAACAGTATTTCCACTGATGGGGGGTGGGGAGTGGTTTGAGAGTGATTCAAGGGCATTTTATTTATTGTGCACTTTTTTCCTATTATCGTTACATTGTAACATGTAATGAAATAATTAGACAACTCACCAGCATGCAGTATCAGCGGGAGCCCTGAGCTTGTTTTCTTGCAACTAGATGGTCCCATCTAGGAGTGATGGGAGACAATTGCAGATGAAGCTTGAAGCCAAGCTTCAAGCAGGGCTCTCCTGCTGCTCTCCTCCTGCTGTGCAGCTCAGTTCCTAATGGGCCATGGACTGAGCATGCAGCCCATGGGTTGGGGACTCAGCCTCAGAGCACTCACAGTTACTAATAATAAAGAATGCTTTAAGCATTTCTTACAAATTTGAGCCATCTCAAAGTTACTTATCTCTGTAGGAATGCCTCCCTTCCTCCCTCTGAACCCTCCCTCCCTCCCTCTGTCACCTGTTTATTCTTGGCCATACACAAACGCCTGCGTGGCAGTCACAAGTTGTTGCAGTGTGGGTCATAATTGTTCTTTGTGAATAACCCTGCTTCTGTGGGTTGATTCTTTTTCATTTTGATGATCTTTTGTCTGTGTGAAAAATTGAAGGTGGGAGGGCACAAAAATCACAATAATCAAGATAAATGATGTTGTATTATAATTTTTAAACATCTAAATTAATGCAAAAAAATCCACGGTGAACAAAATACCAACATCTTACAGAAAGGTCAGTTACTAACACCTTGGTGTTGAGCAAATTAATATCACCAAACCTCAGTTTCTTCAATCTGAAAAATAAGGACAGAAATATAGCTAGTTGTCTTTGTCAGGAGATTATAAGGATTTTAAGTCTGATAATGTATTTGAAGGGCTCGATGCTGGAAGACACTCAGAAAATAGTGGCTATTATGATCTACGAGAATGTATTCAACAGCTGGGCTAAAAGTGAGAAAACTGTTTTATTGTACCTTTTTCTTTTCTATGTGTGATTCTCCACTGTTTATCAAGAGTGGTAATGTTGACAGTTTCCTCAGTGATGCTCCCATCTAAACCTCACTGCACATGCAAATCTGAGTGAACATTGACACACTGATCTGGCTCCATAGTAGACCACCTCCTTGTATCTTCAAGGGCCAATCTCAGTCCATGGCAGGGGCTGGCACCCTCTTGACCCCTTTCTAAGGTCTCCACTGTCTTTCTCTTTGCCTTGTTTCTGCTACCAGCTTCCCTCAGGTGTTCTCATCCCCAAATTATAGCTGTTTTGCTAAGGACACAGAAGGATGAGGTGGGCAGAGGTGGGGAGAAAGATGTGTTTACTGGCCTGATAGGAACGCTCAGCCTGTACATTTCTCTAGGACAAGTGATCGTGTCCCTTATGTGTGGTTGTCTTAGTTTTCCTGCGACCTGTAGTGAGGAAAACTGACAAGGACACAGAGTGAATAGAGGGAAAAGTTTTCCAAACTATAGGCTGCAACCCATTAGCACAGATCATGAAATCACTTATGGAATCATGGGTAAATGCAATTCAGCCAAAATGTTAAAAATGTTAAGAAGAATAGCATACAAAATATGAAATCCTAGTATATATCACATGTAATAAGGATGATAATGGTTTTGTAACTCTTACATGTCTGTTATACATATTTGTGTATATTATGTCAAAGGGCAGCGTAATTTGGGGGGGGGCATTTATTTTTTAATTGACACATAGTGATTGTACATACTTATGGGGTACATAGTGATGTTTCAGATCAGAGTTATTAGCATATCCATCATCTCATATAGTAGTCTTAAGTTAGTGGTGGAAAGAAGGGTTAAAATTACAACTACTCTCAACATTATTAATACCTCTTCACTTTCTTTTTTAAATTTCAGAACATTACAGATATACACGTTTTGGTTACATGATTTGCTCTTGTACATTTTAAGTCAAAGTTTTAAGTGTACCATTCACCCAGAATGTGTACATGATGCCAGTTAGGCGTGAATTTATCCAAACCCTGCTCCCCAACCTACTTAATTTCTATTGAATTTTACTTCCATTTGTGAACATAAGGGTTGGTTGACTTGTTCTAATTTGGTGCTAAGTACATGTGGTGTTTGTTTTTCCATTTTTGTGATACTTAGAAGAATGGTCTCTAGTTCCTTCCAGGTTGTAACAAAAGATACTAGATCACTATTTCTTTTATTGCTGAGTTGTACTCAGCAGTACTCCATGGTGTATATGTGTATACATCACATTTTATTAATCCATTCACATGTAGATGGGCACTTGGGTTGTTTCCATATTCTTGCAATTGTGACTTGTGTTGCAATAAACATTTGAGTGCAGGTGTCTCTATTGTAAAATGTCATTTTTTGTTTTGCCTTTGGATAAATACCAACTAGCAGGATTGCTGGATCAAATAGTAGGTCTACTTTCAGCTCTTTGAGATAATTCCATCTTACTTTCCATAGAGGTTATACTGGTTTGTGGTCCCACCAACAGTGCCTAAGCATTCCTTTCTCTCTGTATTCATGCCAGTATTTGTTGTTTTGGGACTTTTGATATAAGCCATTCTCACTGGAGTTACATGTTATCTCACTGTGGTTTGGATTTGCATTTTCCTGATGATTAGAGACATTGAGCACATTTTCCGGTATTTGTTGGCCATTAGGCTGTCTTTATTTGAGAAGTTTCTGTTCATGTCTTTTGCCACATTTTAATGGGTGTTTGACTTTTTTCTTGCTCATTTGATTGAGTTCTTTGTAGATTCTTGTGAGATATATAGTCTGGAAATATTTTCTCTCTTTCTATAGGTATAATATCTGCCCTATTGATTGTGTCTTTACCTGAGAAGAAACTTAAATTTGATCAGGTCCCACTTGTTTATTTTTGTTGTTGCTGTGATTGCCTTTGGGGTCTTCTTCATAAATTCTTTCCCTACACTGATATCTGTAAGAGTTTTTCCAACATTTTCTTCTAGAATTCTTATAGTTTTGTGCCTTAGGTTTAAGTATTTTATTTATCATGAATTAATTTTTGTGAGTGTTGAGAGGTGTGGATCCTGTTTTAGTCTTTTACATGTGGCTATCCAGTTTCTAAGCACCGTTTATCGAATAGGGATTCCTTTCCTGGTGTATGTTTTTGTCTGCTTTGTCAAACATCAGGAGGGAATATGAAGATGGCTTTACATCTGGATTCTCTGTTATCGTCTCTGTTTTTGTGCTAATATCATGCTTTTATGGTTACTATATAGCCTTGTAGTATAGCTTGGACTCTGGTAAAGTGACGCCTCCCAATTTGTTCTTATTATATAATGTTGCATTGGCTATTTCAGTTTTTTTCTGCTTCTATACAAAGCATAAAACTATTTTTCCTAGATCTCTGAGAAATGACATTGGTATTTTAATGGCCATTGCATTGAATTTGTAAATCACATCAGGTAGGTTGGACTTTTTAACAATGTTAATTCTGCTGATTCATAGACATGATATGTTTTTCCATCTGTTTACATCCTCTGTGATTTCTTTCCTCAATGTTTCATAGTTCTCTTATAGAGGTCTTTCACCTCCTTAGTTAAATATATTCCTAGGTGTTTTATTTTCTTTGTTTCTAATGTGAAAGGTGTTGTATCTTTGATTTGATTCTCACCTTGACTGCTGTTGACATTTATTAAAGTTACTGATTTGTGTACATTGGTTTTGTAACCTGAGACTTTGATGAATTCCAGTAATCTCTTGGAAGAATCTTGGTGTTTTTCTAGAAATAAGATTATATTGGGAGGGCACAGCAAGATGGCAGACTAGAGACATCTCTTTACCAACTACTCATGGTGAGACAGGGGAAAGTGGACTTCAGCCACCTCTGGCTGACAGAATCTACCCAGAAACATCACTCCAAAGGTACAGTGAAGAGTGAGAGACTTTAGGAGCCAATGAGGAGGTCTGGAGCTAAGAAAAATGAACATAGAAGGCAGATGCCAGTAATAGGCCAGCTGGTCAGCCAGCTGTCCCATGGAGAACTGGGGATGGGAAAGGGCTCTCCTGCAGTTTGTTCATTTCAGACTGTGCTGCTCACTGGAGCAGTGTGTAAACAGTTACCTGTGGCCAGGGTTGAACACCAGATGGGTGGTTTTCCCATCAGCTTGGCTATTCGTGGGGTGCCACCACTGTGGGAAAACCATACAAGCAGGAGGACTGCTCGGCAGGGTCCTACTACGTGACCGACTCTGGCATGCCTACTGAGCTCCAACAGCTATCTTTGGGGTGAGGTGAGTGGCCTCCGCACCCACCAGAAGGGCCATTTTGTTGTCAGGAGGGACTGTTTGATGGGCCTCCTGAGAAGCTGGTGAGAGCTTTCGGACCCTAGTTCCAAGGAGACTAAATGCTGACAAAGTGAACAGGCCCAGATTGAAGGCAAAGATCAAGAAGACAAGACCAGTCTCCTTTGCAACTAGAGAATGGCTGCTGAACCCCGTCACATACAGTGAATCTAGTATGTGTTCTCCATCTCCAAACAGCATAATACCGCATGGAGTTCAGGAAATATATTGCAATGCATACACACACATGTATATATGTTGTTTTACATTTTTGGCTTCTTATTTCAATTTTTTCTGTAGTTTTTTCTTTTCTTTTATTCCTCTTTTGTTATTGTTGATTTTGTTTGTTTGTTTTGGTGTGGTTGTGTTTTCACTTTTTCATTTTTACTGTTATCAATAGCAAGGGTTTTCCATTTTTGTTGCAGTTTTTCAGTCCCTTTGATTCCTTCTTTATTTTCTGTTTCCTTTTTCTCTCTTTTGGTAGGGATTTTTCTATTTTTCTCATATTTCCCACATAAATTTATCCTACAACAGCTAAGATATCCCTTTTTTTCTTTAACTTATATAATTTTAATTTTAATTATTTATGTTAAAGATTTTTTTTTATTTTTTCTCTTCTCTGAGGGCTAGGGGCTATCACAGCATTGATGTAGGCCACAAGCTGGTCTAGGGTGGCCTTCTAGCTTTGGCATTTGGAAAAAGGTATTGATAGATCCCTGCTGCAACATGCTGCTGATTTCCTTCTATATTTGGCAGACGTGGGGTCTTGCTTTTGCCTAGGCTAGTAAGGAGCTTCTGACTTTGAGGAACTCACCCAGCTCAGTCAACCAGAGTCTTAAAGTTACAGGTGTAGTTAAAGCACCCTGCTGAATACCACTATTTCTCCTCAAGCATTCTCTCTTACTGTCCTTTTGCTCTCCTTTTCTTCAATTATTTCCTTCCAACCTCCCTCTTATTTTTCCTCTTTATCTTTTTCTTTTCTTTCTCCGTGCCTTCTCTTCACTGTTATTTTCTTTTTGACCTTATACAAAAAGGCCACTTCAACACCTAAACTCTGAGACAAGGTAATTTAAAATGAAGGTGGTGGTGAGAAGGAAAAAGTAGGAGAAGAAAGTGAACAAGAAGAAACCACATATGAAGAAGAACCAACAGAAAATTCTAAGAACATGAAAAACCAGAAGAGAGCAAACACCCCAAGGGATCATGAAGTAGGTACTATAGAGGATTCCACCTATAAAGAATTAATGAAATGACAGAAATGGAATTTAAAATATTGATGGAAAAAAAAGGGAATTTATGAGAAACTGGAAAAACAGAACCAAAAAATGAATGATATGAAGAATATAGGAAAAAATGGCAGAACTGAAGGACTTAAAGGAATCAATCAAAGAACTTAAAGGCGCAGTAGAAAGTATGAATAACAGATTGTCCAATGGAGAAGAAAGAATCTCAGAGCTAGAGGATAAACCCCTTGAGCTAACCCAAGTACTTAAAGAGGTAGAAAAGAAGATGGAGAAAACAGAACATTTGCCCAGAGAATTATAGGACTTCATGAAACATTCAAACACATGAATTATAGGTACTTCTACAGGGAAAGAAGAAAATCCAAAAGGAATGGAAGCCCTACTGGAGGATATCATAAATGAAATCTGGGTCATCTCAACACAAATAGAGAATCTCCAAGATACATTGTAATGAAGCTTTCCAAAGTCAAAATGAAAGAGAAAATTCTGCCAGGAGCCAAGAGTCAGCACCAATTGGCCTGCAGGGGGCAGAGCCATTAGGATGATAGCAGACTCCTCAGCTGAAACTTTCCAAGCCAAAAGAATGGTCAGCTACCTTTAACCTTTTTAAACAAAACAATTTTTAGCCCAGAATTCTGTATCCTGCTAAACTAAGCTTCAAAATCAATAGAGAAATAAAATCTTTCACTGATATGCAAACATTAAAGAAATTTGCCACAACAAGACTAGCTCTATAGGAAATACTTAGACCTACTCTCCAGACTGACTATAACAATGGCCCACCAACAAAGTAAACACCCACAACCCAAAGAACAAAACCTAGCTTCTACAATGGCACAAAGGAGAAAACTAAGCAACGGACCTTTACAAAATGAGATGACTAGAACTCTACCATACTTATCAATTCTCTCAATAAATGTTAATGGCTTGAATTTGCCATTGAAGAGGCACAGGGTGGCCAATTGGATAAAAAGGCACAAATCACCCACATGCTATATCCAGGAAACACACCTAATCTTGAAAGACAAAACAGGACTCAAGGTGAAGAGTTGGAAGACAATATTTCAGGCAAATGGAAATCAGAAGACAAGAGGGGTTGCAATCTTATTTCAGATACAAGTGGATTTAAAGCAACTGAAGTTAAAAATGACAAAGATGGTCACTTCATACTGGTCAAGGGAACAATACATCAAGAGGACATTTCAATTCCAAATATATATGCACCCAGGATTTATGAAACAGATCTTGATTGGTCTGAGCAATGTGATATCCTCTAACACCATTATTGCTTGGGATTTTCACACCCTTATGGCAGAACTGGAGAGATCATCTAAACATAAACTAAACAAAGATACAAGGGATTTAAATGAAGCCCTAGAATAAATGGGCTTAATAGACATGTACGGAACACATCATCCCAAAGTTAAGGAATATACATTCTTCTCATCAACCTATGAATCATACTCCAAAATAGATCATATCCTCAAATAAAACATCAATAAAATTAAAAGAATTGAAATTATAACTTGTATCTTCTCAGACCACCAAGGCAAAAAAGATGGAAATCAACTCCAACAAAAATTTTCACTCCCACACAAAGGCATGGAAATTACACAACCTTATGCTGAATGACAATTGGGTCAAGGAAAACATAAAGGAGGAAATTATTAAATTCCTTGAACATAACAACAATGAAGCTGCAATGAAGTTACAAAAATCTGTGGGATACTGCAAAAGCAGTCCTAAAAGGGAAATTTATCACATTAGATCCCTACATCCAAAAAAACAGAAAGAGAGCACATCAACAACATAATGAATAATCTTAAGGAAATGAAAAAGGAAGACCAATCCAACCCCAAATCCAGCAGAAGAAAAGAAATAACCAAAATTAAATCAGAAATAAATTAAATTGTAAACAAAAGAATCATCAAGAAAATCAATGACACAAAAAGTTGGTTCTGCAAAAAGACAAATAAAATTGTTAAACCTTTGGCCAGGTTAACTAGAAACAGAAAAGTAAAATCTCTAATAACCTCAGAGACAAAAAAGAGGAAATAACATCAAATACTACACAGATGCAACAGATTATCTCTGACTACTTATAGAAACTCTATGCCCAGGAATTAGACAATGTGAAGGAAATGGACCAATACATGGAATGATACCATCTTCCTAGACTTAACCAGGAAGAAATAGCTGTCTTGAATAGACCACTATCAAGCACTGAGATCACAGAAACAAGAAAAATGATTCCAACAACAACAACAAAAATCCCTGGATCAGATGGCTTCACAGCAGAATTCTATCATACTTTCAAAGATAGCTTGTACCTATACTTCAGAACCTACTCCAAAACAATGAAAAGGAAGGAACCTTCCTTAACATGTTCTATGAAGCAAACATCACACTGATACCAAAACCAGGAAAGAACCCAACTGAAAAGAAGAACTATAGACAAATCTCACTAATGAATATAGTTGCAAAAATACTCAATAAAATATTAGCCAATAGATTATAGCTACACATTAAAAAAAAATCACGATCAAGTAGGCTTCACCCCAGAGATGCAAGGCTAGTTTAACGTATACAAATCTATAAATGTAATTCGCTCTATCAATTGAAGCAAAAACACAGACCATACGATTCTCTCAATAGATTCAGAAAAACCATTTGATAAAACTCAGCATCCTTTTGTAAGAATATTTAAGAATATAGGTGGCATATTTCTTAAACTGATTGAAGCCATCTACAACAAACCCACAGTAAATACCAAACTGAATGGAATAAAACCAAAAGCCTTTCCACTTAGAACAGGAACCAAAAAAAGGTTATTCTCTAGCACCACTATGATTCAACATGGTGCTAGAAGTTCTACCCACTGCAATCAGTCAAGAGAAGGATATAAAGGGCATCCAAATGGGAGCAGAGGAAGTCAAACTCTTGTTCTTTGTCAATGATATGATCTTATACATAGAGAAACCCAGAGAATCAACCACAAGTCTCCTGGAAGTAATCAAGAAATATAATAACATCTCAGGGTATAAAATTAACATCCACAAATCCACAAATTTTATGTACACCAATAATAGCCAAGTTGAAAAGCTAATCAAAGATACAATTCCCTTAATATTAGCTTCAGAAACAATGAAATACATAGGAATATACATTTAAAAAGAGGTGAAGGGCCTCTACAAGGAGAATTATGAAACCCTAAGAAAAGAAATAGCAGAAGACATTAACAAATGGAAGAACATATCATGCTCTTTGCTGGGAAGAATCAGCATTGTTAAAAGGTCTATTCTACCCAACGCAATCTACAGATTCAGTGAAATCCCCATTAAAACACCAACATTATAATTTGAGGAAGTGGAAAAGATAGTTTTTCATTTTTTATGGAACCAGAAAAAAACCTGGATTGCCAAGGCAATTCTCAATAATAAAAACAAATGCAGAAGCATCGGTCTACCAGACTTTAGGTTATATTACAACTCCACAGTAATCAAAACATGCATGTTTTGGCACAAAAATGGTATTGGTACAAAAATAGAGACATAAACATATGGAAACATTTTAAAAATCAAGAGATGAAACCAGTATCTTATAGCCATCTGATCTTTGATGAACTAAACAAAAGCATATACTAGGGAAAAGAACCCCTGTTCAATAAATGGTGCTGAAAGAACTGAATAACCAGATGTTAAGACTGAAATTGGACCCACACCTTTAACACTTACAAAAACTGACTTAAGATGGATATAAGATATAAATTAAGACATGAAACGTTAAGAATCCCAGAAGAAAGTCTGGGGAAAACTCTTGGGGATGTCAGCCTGGGGAAAGATTTTAGGAAGAAAACTTCAGTGGCAATTGCAACAACGACAAAAATAAACAAATGGGACTTAATTAAACTGAAAAGCTTTTGCACAGCAAAGCACACAACATTTAAAACAAATAGATAACCTTCAGAATGGGAAAAGATATTGCATGTTACAAATTGACGAGAGCTTGATAACTAGGATCTATAGAGAACTCAAATTAGTCAACAAATAAAGAGCAAATAATCCCGTCTATCACTGGGCAAGAGACATGAACTGAATCTTCTCTGTTGAAGACAGACAAATGGCTAATAAATATATGAAAAAATGCTCATCATCCCTAATCATCAGAGAAATGAAAATCAAAACCATACTGACATATCACTTAGCCCAGTGAGAATAGCCCACTTCATAATGTTCCAGAGTTGAAGATGCTAGTGTGGGTGTGAAGAGAGAGGGATGCTTTTATACTGTTGGTACGACTGCAAACTAATACAGCCTCTTTAGAAAGAAGAATGGGAAATCCTCAAAGAACTCGAATTAGATCTCCCATTTGACCCTGCAGTCCCACTACTAGGCATCTACCCAGAAAAAAAAAAAAATGTCATTTTATCATAAAGACCTTTGCACTAGATTGCTTACTGAAGCTCAATTTACAATCGCCAAGATGTGTAAACCATCTAAATTCTTATAAACTCAAGAATGGATTAAGAAACTGGGGTATATGTATACCATGGAGTACTATCCAGCCATAAGAAAAGATGGTGACTTTACATCTTGTGTATTAACTGGATGAAATTAGAACACATTCCTCTCAGTGAAGTATGACAAGAATGGAAAAGCAAATATCCAATGTACCCAATTTTATTATAAAGCCAGTATATGATCTAACACATTCCTACACAGGAGAAAAACTTAATTCTATTCAAGATGGTGGGAGGGAAAATGAGGGAGAGGGAGGAGAGGGGGAGATGGGCATGCTGCCACTTGAAGGGAACAAGGTAGTGGTGTTTGGCATATCTTTAGGGTGCAGGACACAAGTACAAGAGAGACTCTAACAAATTCAAATATTGTACAAACCTGGCTGTTTGTATCCTCACAATGACCTGAAATTTAAAGAAAAAAATATTACATCATCAGCAAAGAGTGATAGTTTGACCTCTTCTTTCCCCACTTGGATACCTGTTGGGTGATGTTCTTACTCACGGGGAGAGAAGGACGGCTTGGCCGCGGGTGCAAGCTCGCTCCTAGAATTGTATGAAAGCAAGAAACGACTACATACTCTTAGATGGCATGTAGCAAAATGTCTTTATTTTCCATTCCCTTTTATTGGGAGCTAGTCACATACACCACATTGATCAATAATCCTAACATCCTCAATTCTTATCTCAAACTATAGAAAAGAAAGAAAGTCCGGGAAAGTGAGATAGCCATCATAAGATTAGCCTAAAGAAAGAAAGTCTGGGAAAGTAAGACAACCATCTTAAGCTAGCCTCAGCCTGTTCCTCTCTGAAGCCCTAAAATAACTATACGTTATCTGACTTCTATTGTTAAAGTTAAAGGTTAGGAAAAACAGAGGAGTGAAACCTTTTTCTTCTATGTACTCAATTAAATTTCCAAGAAACAGGCTCCATGACTGTTTTCTTATGGTTTGGAGACTCTGCAATTACGATGGAGTATTTTACCCCCAGCATTACGATGGAGTTTTTCTTTTCACTCACATCAACCTTTGAGTCATGTCCTCTGCACAGATGGGCCGTTTCAACCCTTATCTGACAGGCTGACTTGACTACACAGTAGGGATTCCCTGTAGGAGGTTGTTAAGCCTGGCCTGTAGGCCCCCACTGTGTTTTCCCAGGTCGCTTAGGTCTTGACAAAAGCGCATAATACTAGCAAGTCTTTTCACTCAGTTTCTGGAATTAAAAGAGCACATTTCATTTAATTGTTGTGGGAGTTTACCCCACAGATACCCTTGATTTCCTCTCTTACCTGATTGCTCTGGCTAGGACTTCCAGCACCAAGTTGAATAGAAGTGGTGAAAGTGAGCATCTTGTCTGGTTCCAGATATAAGTGGGAATGGTTTCAATTTTTCCCCATTCAGTATGATGTTGGCTGTGGGTTTTATATATATATATCTATCTTATAATTTTGAGACATGTCCCATCTATTCCTATTTTGTCGAGTGTTCTTTTCATAAAAGGGTGCTGAATTTTGTTGAATGCTTTTTCTGTGTCACTTTCTGCTGACTGTTCATAAAGAAAATATGTATCTTCATCATGATACTCTATGATTATTAAATTAGGCTCTACTACAAAGCATTCACAAAATTTTCCAGGGTAAAAACTAGTCATAAAATTATGTAATTCAGGGCAACACCTGTGGCTCAAAGAAGTAGAGCACTGGCACCATATGCCGGGGGTGGTGGGTTCAAACCCAGCCCCAGCCAAAAACTGCAAAAAAAAAAAAAAAAATTATGTAATTCAAGGATTACATTGTTATCTTAAGCCTTATATAATAATGTAATGCACTTACATCCATACCTGGATTTGCATCAAAATATTTAATGATATTTCCACTGGAAATAACTGGAAATGGAGAAGTTTTTGCTGTTTTTATAGCATCAGATGAAGAATAATACTATCTTAATTTTGCAATATACTGCATTTGCTGGTACTATTTTAAAGTAAAGCAACGGCTTTGCAGCACTATAATTAAATATTAAATTTCTTCATTGACAAAAAATGGTCCTATTTCAAGATCAGAAGTTCTTTCTTCTGCTTGGGCTAGTACAATGATTTTCAACAGGTGTGCCATGAGAGGATCTAGGTGTGCTGTGAAAAATTTTAAAGATTGTTAATTACATTATTTTTGAAAGAAGCCAAAATCACAGTAAGTATATTCTTTTTTTCACTCTTTCTTTGGATCAACATAATTTAAGTGTGCTGCAGAAGTTTAACTATAGGTTCATGTGTGCTGTGGGATAAAAAAACAGTTGAAAAACACTGGTCTAGCATATTGCTGAGGCTTTCTATTGTATTTTCTGAATATTGAATTATTCAGCTCTAGGATTTCTGTCTGGTTCTTTTGTATGAAATCTCTTTATTGAGTTTCTTATTCATGTCATGAATTTCTTCCTGATTTTCATTCAATTCTTTATTCTTTTTGATCTCATTGAGTTTCTTTAAGATTATTATTTAAAATTTTTCTGTTATTTTCTATATCTTCTTATGATTGGGGTCTGTTACTGGAGAATTATCATGTTCCTTTGGAGGTGTCCTGTTTCCTGCTTTTTCACATTATGTGTTTCTGTGCTGACTTCTAAGTATCTGGGTCAAACCATTTTATGGAATAGGTTTTATAGGGAAAGACTTATTTGTATAGATGGATCTTGGTGTGTCAGTTCAGTGGGGGTGCATTGGCTTTGCTTCTATTTGTACACAGCAGTGTTGCCTCCACACGCTTTTTCAACTATAATCCACCCTAGTGACTATGAGCATCTCTGTGGTGTAGGTTGAGAGGATTTGTAAGGTGGTGCAACTTGGGCAAGGGTGAGATTGTCAAGCTATTTCTCAGGCCAGGGCTGTATACCTACACATGTTGCATTAGCCCACTTGGGGTCTGTCAGTGGGATTTGGGCACAGGACTGTTTCTCAAGCCCAGGAAGCAGATACCCAACTGCTTGGAAGTCCTAGGGGTGTGTCTTCTTGAGGTGGCCCACAGGGCTTCCTCCCAGGACCAGGATACAGGCATATACCTTCTTGGTCACCTGCATGTGTTTCTTCTGAGGGTGGTCCACAGGGCTGTTTCTCAGGCCTTGACTGTAGGTATCGAACCCCTGGGTGCAGGGTCTGTTTCAGGCCCTGAGCACAGGTGTGTAGATGGTCTGGGGGCCTAAGAGCATGGAAGTTGCTCAAGGAGTTTCCCTGCTAGATGTCCGTTCTCAGGGGTTTGGCTAACTCAAGAGCAGGATATCCCTAGGTGGGACTGTCAGGTTGTTCCTTCAGCAGTAAATGCAGATGTCAGGAGTTGGTTTACCTTCTGTGTTAGATGAGTCACAGCCCATCCTGGGCTCAGGTTCCACACTGCAGGGGTTCTTGTATTGAGCTACCCATTTGAGGTTGGTGGAAGGAAGAGAGAGCCCCAGTGCTGGAAAGGTGAAATGTCTACTGGCCCCCAGAGCAGGGCAGACTCCTGAGATGGCTTTGACTCAAACTGGTGCCATGCTTCAGCAGCTTAGATCATCAAGGGTGGGTAGAAGGTAGAGAGCACATCTTGTGCTCCTAATCTGGAGTAGTGAAACTGCATGAATTCTTAGCAGCTCTCCAAATTGGGTTCAGGGCTTGTGAGGACTGTGGGATTATCCTGTAATAAGGACTGTAGTCATTTCTGGTGGTATTGGGAGCCAATGGTGTTCTTCAGTTTACCTTTTCCTTACAAGAGAAAGTCCATCTTTTCTCTGGGCTGATCAGATCTGGGCAAGTAAAACAGGGCTGCTCAGGCTGCCACAGTGCGTCAACACTGCCCTCCTGTACTTCCCATCACCACAGGTGCTTCTTCACTCCTCCCCACCACCCCCTGCTGCACTCTAACACTCTCCCTCTGACTCCTGTCAAATATTAACTATGTGTTTATTGCCTTGGTCCTTTCTTTTTCTGGAGATAAGCACCAAGCATCTCTAGTCAGCCATTTTGATGACATTATTCACTTTTGATGACAAAATTCTTAGTGTGAGTCACAGTAAAAAAATTTGAAAGCCACTGATAATGGTTAACAGTTTGTGTGCTATAGCCAAATTCTTTTGGTTCAAATCTTGACCCTAACACTTACTTGATGGGAGACCTTAGCAATTGATTGTACTTCTGCGTGGCTCAGTTTGATAACAGTACCCAATGCAATGGGTGGTTATAAAAATTAAATCATTTAATACACATATACTTATGGAATAATGCTGGGTATTCATTAAGCTCAATAGAAATTAGCCATTATTACCATCACTATTATTATTGTCAAAAGCAGCAGCACCTTTACATAACATATGTGAAGTACTTCCTAAACTGCCTGACGTATAATAAAGACTCAGTAGTTGTTTGTCACTGTGGAAGAGACTTGCCATATCCCATTCACCTTCTTTCTTACCATATCCTGCTTTCCGACAAACAGGTTGGTGACACTGCCCTATCCCAGCTGCAGCTAGTCTTGACTGGCCTAAGACTCCAACAAATTACAGATAGAGGTGATATGTGTCACTTCCAATTCTGGGCAATGGATTGCCCATTTGAGACTCTCAGGTACTCTTGTACCCACCTGAGCCAAACCCTAAAGACTTGAGTTGAGAAGATAGTGACACAATGTGGTGGAACTTCCCTGGCCTGAGTCCTTGCCTGACTATGTGAAGAAGAGCTGATGGCCACCCTCACTTTCACAAGCCTGTGTTGGACATGTAGCATGTAACTTTTGGGTTTTTATGTATAGCACCTTTATTGAGAAATAATTCATATACCATGTTATTAGCCCTTTTAAAGTACACAATTCAGTGCTTTTAATACATTTGGAGTTGTACCAGATGTTTCACGGTCTCAGATGTCAGACTCATGAGTTTAAGTTTATCCTAAGGAAATTGGACAGTTAATAAGAGGTTGTCTTTTAATTATAAAATGTGTTTATTAAGGAAATAACATGACAAATAGTACTTGTTATTTCTTTCGTTCTTTTTTCTTTTTTTGAGTCAGAGTCTCACTATGTTGCCCTCAGTAGAGTGCTGTCATGTCACAGCTCACAGCAACCTCAAACTCTTGGGCTCAAGCAATTCTCTTGCTTCAGCCTCCCAAGTAGCTGGAACTACAGGTGCCTGCCACAATGTCTGGCTATTTTTTGTTGCAGTTGTCATTGTTCTTTAGCTGGCCCGGGCCGGTTTTAAACCGCCAGCCTCGGTGCATGTGGGCAGCACCATAACCACTGTGCTACGGGCACCAAGCCTACTTGTTATTTCTTTTGGCTTTTTTCTTAACTTTTTTCAAATATTTTATGTTGTATCTTCCTGTTTACCACCTTGTCATATTTATATGACTTTGTTTTCTAAATTAAGCCTGACTTTACTTCATATACACTTTTTTCTGTGTCTATATCATCTTTCTTTTTAGCGGCTATCTCTTATCTTTTGCTATTATTGCATATTTATACTTTTATGTGTATAGTGCTGTTTTTTCACATATATACGTGTGCAGGTCTGAGACTAATGTGCCTAGGCAACTGCCCGCACAAAAAATTTAATGGAGTATCTACTTTTTGGCTTGAAACTTTGCACCTATGTACCTCATTTACCTCACGCAGTTGCCCTATATCTATAGTGTATATGTATGTGTCTCCCTCTCTGTGTGTTTTTTTCTTAAACTGTTTCCCTGGGAAACAGTAATAATTCCCATGATGGGAGATGACTAGTTCAGGGTATGTTAAGATTCCCATTACTAGAGTATTTCTTAGGAGGATTCCATTGAAGATTATTTTTCTTTTTTTAACAAAAGTTTTATACGTGCACAATGGCATTTTACAATGATTACAGAGGTGATGGGGGATCTCAGAGTACAATAGTACATCCCACATAGTATGTCACAATAGTATGTCCCAACTATAGTATTTTTGCTGCTATTAAAATTCCACGGATGTGACTTTTTACATTTCCATAGCCCAGCCAAAGTATTCCAGTTTTAGGAAAAGTTATACCTTCAGGCAATCAAGCTTTATGTTCAATTATTATCAAAACAACAACAAAGCCTCTAACTTTGACTCCAAGCCCCTAACAGATTACCCTTTTGTGTATACCAACCAAGCCACTCAAGTTGTATCATTTTCACTGAGATTGGCCTTTTGGATTAGGAATTAGGAGCTTCAATTGACAGAGCAATCCCTTCAAATCAAGAGGGATCACATGGAAAAAGCATCATGGGCCATCTTCTGTTTCACACAAACCAAACTTCCAGCTTTAGGCTCAAATTCAATTATATTATTTGAGGACAAACAGCATCACAAACTGCCCACTAACAAAAGTTTTTACAAAAGTCAAGTGGAAAAATATCTGGGCTAGTATGTTCTCTGTAAATTTTTCCAGTGGGGTGGGGGTGGGGGCACTTTTAAAGACAGCACTAAATGGAAAATCACCAGAATGGAGTTTAGAGAGGTCTAGTTTCTGAGTCATTATGGGACAGATGTAGGTCCCAATCTTGCATAATTAGGTGAAAGACTGGAGGGTGATGGAGTGGAAAGAGCAGGTTGGGGTGAGGTAGAACATCATGGAGAGAGGTTGTTGGAATGAAATCCAAAATTATTTTAAAGGCTCTTGGAATGACGTACCTTTGGCTATCTTAGAAAAATAATGTTTTTATACTTGCCAATTAGGGCTGATCAATTTATTATTTAGTACCTTCTAATTGAAATACTAAGAGAACTGATAGAGTTAACTTTTTTCTTTTTAGAGTCAAGGTCTCATTTTGTCACTCTGGAATGCCGTGCCCTGATCATAATATAATGCAACCTCCAACTCATGGGCTCCAGGGATCCTCCTACCTCAGCCTTCTGAGTTGCTGGAGCTATAAGTACATGACATTATGCCTAGCTATTTTGCTGTTGTTATTATTTTTAGAGATAAAATCTTACTGTGTTATCCAGGCTGGTCTCCAATTCCTAGACTCAAGCAATCTTCCCACCTCAGTCTCCCAAAGTGCTGGGATTACAGCCACTGTGCACCATCAGAGTTAATTTTTTCTTCTGTGAGTTTCACTTTCTAAGTTTTGCTAAGTTTACTGTACTGGAACTGGCTGCTTTAATAAATTCTCCCTTTCTGAAGACTGAATGGGATTAGTCTTACTGATTCTGAATGGAAAACCTTACCTTCCATAGTCTTCTGTATTGCACAGCAACCTCATCAGGGTTCTACAACCCCAGAAGATGCTGGTCTTTGTCGGAAGGCTTGTTGAAGCATACTGCACGTGCAGACATAGCTAGCACCTAGAGCAGCGTGCAAAGATATCTCTATGAGGCTACATACAGCTGGGCAAACTTGTTTTTCAGGAAGGTAAGTTTTGCAAAAAGATTGCAGGCCACTTCTCCGACATGCACCTTCGTGCAAGAATAAAGTGAGCTAAAGTACATGTAAAGTCAACAGGATTCCATTTGTACAGATTAAGAGCAGGGCTTTTGTCAAATTCCCAAAGAGCAGCAAACTGCATTTGGACAATAGGCATATGTATTCTTCTGGGCTCTTAAAATAAACTAATTTATCACTTCTTCCTAGTCTATTTATAAGATGCCCGCTATTTTTGATAACCCCTTTGATTTGCCGGCGCCACAGCAACTGGAGAGGTCTTCCTCTAAGAGCGCATAGGCAAACGGTGGTAGCGGGAAGAATCCGAAGGCGCTGGGACCTAGCGGAAGAAGCGTCCCCGCAGACCCCCAAGGCGGCGCAGGCTGACCAATCAGAAGGCTCTTTCCAGCAGCCCCACGCCAATCCCAGTCTCCCGTTTTCCGGCCGCACCAGCTATTTAAAGCTGCGCGCCGCAGCCCAGTAGCCACCTCACTGTTCTGTGCTGGGGGGTTGTGAAGCGCAGCAATTATGGCCGACCACGTTGTTCTCAACACCGGCGCCAAGATGCCCATGCTGGGGCTGGGCACCTGGAAGGTAATGCTCTAGGGCGCGGGGTTGTGCCGCTCGCTTCGGGCTACGGGCGGCCTGGGGCAGGGAGGGACCCGGAGTGACCCTGGGCCATCTCGCCGCAGACGCCTGGCCTGCTGGGAGCCACACTCGGCTCACGGCCCAGCGGGCTGGATCCGGGTCTGCGGGGATTGGGGCGCTGAGGCAGTTGCGGCCTGGCCTAGTGCATCTCACTGGGGGTCCTGCGTTTGTGGTTTGGAGGCCGTCCTAGCCTGGCGACGCTGGCGGGCGGCCCCCAGGCCGCAGTTGGAATGTAGGTGGGCGCCCCGAACGGACACCACCAAATGGGCACGGGGGACCTGGGCGTCCGGACGGGCTGGACCGCGGAGCCTCTCGGGAGACGGAGCTCCAGCCTTGTTCCCCAGGCACCGGTGGCGCCTTTGCCTTACTTGTAAATAGTTTGTCCTCGATTGGGTCAGCAATTTACTCTCAGGAATAAGCATCTCAGGTTGAGGCCAAGGAAGGCAGATAATTTAATTAGATGGCACGCGTTTGCCCCGGACCTATCTCGGGCTGTCCTGGATCTGTGAAAATCCGCAGAGAACCTGGGCACCCGATTGCTAGCTGATAACTATCAGCAGGAGCCAGGGTTAACTTTGTTTTTCCAGAAAATTTAAATACCAGGTACGGCGTCCCGTGAGAAGTGCCCCGCCTGTTGAAAGGGGTAATGGGACATGAAATACAACAGGTTATAAAAAACTGGATACTAGGGTATGAAAATTTATTTTAGAAATAAAAATGATAGCCTGGTAATCTGAAAATTGAGGAACACCGACAGGTGATATTATGGGAGCTGAAGCAAAACCCAGTATTTTTTTCTTTTTGAAGAAGTGAGGGTCTTGCTGTGTGTCCCAGGCAGGAATGCAGTGGCCTGATCATAGTTCACTGTAGCCTAAAACTCCTGAGCTCAAGTGATCCTTCTACCTCAGCCTCTCATTACAGATGGTGCCACCACACCCAGCTAGTTTTTTTCTTGTGTATTCTTAAGAGACAGGGCTGGCCTGGAACTCCTGGCTTTAAGCAATCCTCCTGCCTTAGTTGTTCAGATTGCAGGTAGGAGCCACCAAGCCTGGGTTAAAACCCGATGTTGTTAAGCAGCTTATACATGAGCTTCAGGGTATTGTATATTACATTTTGCAGCTGTGACCCGGGTTTTGCTCATAAAGGGACTTGGAATATGGGCCTGGGTATTGCATAGTTGCACACAAAGAAGGAAAAGCAAAAGATGAGTGCACTGTGAGATGGTTTGAAGTAGGACAGGGGTGTGTCTACAGGCAGTCCTTGAGTTATAAACGTCCAATTTATGTACAACTTGTACTTAGGAACAGGGACTCTTACAGGTAACGGGCAAATGTACCTGTTCCAATTTACATACAGATTTAACTTTAGAACAGACCTACTCAACCTGTCTCCTTCATAACCCAGGTACTGCTGTACCTTGTTCACTACTATTTGCAGCTTTTTGTAGGTATCCAAAGTTACGTGGTAAATTAATATAAAGAAGTAAGATACCTATGCAGTGAAAAAGCCTGCTTGTATTTCTGGGAAAAATATTCCCTCCCAGGTGCTCCACAGAAGACGTGGTCATTTGTAATGGCTGTGTTATACCAGACTCAGCAGGACTCTACAGTCTGCTCTTTCATTTAAAGTCCTCAAACCCTCTTCTCCCTGCAGAGGTGAGAGGTTCATGGAGGTGGGAGGCCATCTCTGCCCCATACTCCAGGTGGCTTAAACCTGGGTTTTCTCCTGCCAGGCTTGCCATTGGGGAGTCACTAAGCCCACTGGGTAGTGACTAAGCCCATAGCCTTGTATCACCAGGGAGCCTTTAAAACAGAGATGACCTCTGATGCCCGCTGGTGTCCTCTTACAGGTAGTGTTTTTGACCTAGTTGAAACATTGATGGTTGTAAATGACCACTGTAACTCTCCCGTGTGCACTAGGAATACTCCTAGGGATGGAGGCACAACTTTGTTTATCCATCTTTTTCCTAGTATCACCTTTCTCCCAACCCCCACCTAGGAACCTTTGAGACTTTTTCCCCAAATTACTCCTCCAAATAAAATTTTAATATCACAGATAATATTGTGCATCTCTTTATGTCCTGTAGTCCTTTAGAGCAAGGGTCCTCAGACTTTTTAAACAGGGGGCCAGTTCACTGTCCCTCAGACCAGTGGAGGGCCAGACTGCGGGCCTGGGACGAGTCAGCTGCTAAGCAGGACAGGCAGCAGCGGCAAAAACACCCGGCAGTCTGGATAAATGTCCTAGGGCGGGCTGCATATGGCCTGTGTGGCGTAGTTTGAGGACGCCTGCTTTAGAGGATCATAAGCCATTTTATAAGTTAATTGTTTTTTTGCCTCTTTGGGGGTATAGCGTCCCACTTCAAGAATGTATAAAGTAGAAGAAAATGTGTGAAGAAAGACTTCCTGCCACTTTTCCCTGGTGGGGCAAGCTTGTGGTGGCCCAAATTCTGGGATGTGGGAGAGAGTAGAGGAGCTCTGGGCATTGCAGCCAGCGCTGGAGCTTGGTTCACTGTTCTCCTGCCTGGTCTCCTTACAAGTCTTCACCCTCAGCCCCAACTCTACCTGCTTCAAGATCAATGACATTTTAAAAAGTCCAGTCATGGTCCATCCACATATCAAACAAGTAGAGCCAGTAGTGTCTTAGAATTGAGGACAGAGTGATTAACATAGAAGGGGGAGGAGTTAATCTCTATGCCTGTGGCTGACCCTGATTCTAAGTTTTTAAGCACAATGTTAGCCAGATTGACTATGTTTCAGTGTGATAAGCCAGGCGGAAGGATACTTCAGCGGCCAGTCTTTATCATTTGAAGACTTTTAGACCATAAAATGAATTTGGACGTATGAACCAAGTGAGGTTGGTTTATCTATATCAAACAGTGAAAAGTACGTTTTCTCTTGACTATGGGCAGTACTTGAAAGGGGTAGCAGCATGGTAATCATTCTCTGGATCTTCCCTGATACTCTGGTGGGAGTCTCACACACCTGGCTCCTGCTTGCACGCTCACCGCAGGTCTGAGATTCACTCTTGTCCGTGTCGTCTGTGGCTCCTTCCCTACTACAGAGGCAGAGCTGAGCAGTGGAGACAGACTATTTGGCCCATAAAGACTAAAATATTTTGTCGGCCCCTTATAAACCTCCTCTTCCACAAGATTCTAAGTAAATTAATTGAAACTAGGAGAAATACGTTTTGACAAATAGCTGTTTAACTTTCATGTGGTTGAAATGATTTACGTTTATAATGAAAAATAGTAGAAAATTTTATTTTGGTACCACTAGTACTTAAACAAAACCAATAGTAAAATTGGCTTCAGACTAGCTTCTCTTAGAATGCAGGCTGAGTTTCTCTGAAGATAGGAAATGATGCTTCTCAGTGGCAGCTTTTCTGTGATATGCTGCTTTTCAAGGCTTTAGAGGTCGATGACTCTGTCTCTTTATTAATCTGCTCACATCAAAAGTTACTGTTTCTTGCTGTAGGGTTATCACTGGCACAGTATTTGCATATTTCTTACCCAAGATTATCTTTTCCCCCAAGATTATTTATTCTCCCACTACTTCCTTTCATAAGTAATACCTGCTAACTGGAGAAAAATTTTTTTTGAAGCACAAGGAAACAGAGTTCCCTCTTCCCAGAAATCCCCACAGTTAATATTGCAAAGGATTCAGTATCTGAGGTACTTTGTTTTTACTATAGATCCTGTCCCATAATCATCTTTGTGTTTAGAGCTTGATTTTCTTTTTTGACTTCCAGAGGAAGTAAGAGGGAGGACTGTTATCTTGAAGTAACTACTGAGACCTACAAGCAAAAGGGAAGAGGATTAGGCTTTGTTTCTGTTTCAGTTTCTTAGAGCCCAGCTTGGAGTAGTGGCGTGATCATCATTGCTTACTACAACCTTGAACTCCAGGGCTCAAGTGATCATCCTGCCTTAGCCTTCTGAGTAGATAGGACTACAGGCACATGCCACCACACCCAGCTGATTTATTATTGTTCTTTAGGGACAAGTCTTGCTGTGTTGCACAGAGTGGTCTCAAACTCTTGTTTTCAAGTGATCCTCCCACCTTGGCATTCCAGAGCCTTGGGATTACAGGTGTGAGTGACTGTGCTTGGACTGTTTTTAAAGGAATATGGTGTGTATCTGTGTGTATGAAAGATACACTGATATTATCTGAGTTGGTATTGGCTGGCCTGTGGGGGGGGGGGGCAGGCAGAGGCTTCTCCCCGACATCACTTGTGCCATCATCCCAGAACATCGTAAAGTTGCTGCCCAACATAGAGCTTCAAGGAGAAAGAAGGTTCGAGGGAAATGGGCACGTGTGGATTTGCCCAAGTCACAGGACAGATGAGTGGCAGGGTCAGGTTAGAAACATGTAGGATTTGTACATGCTATTTGTATATGCGTTTATACAAATAGTTAACTATGCGTATATATACAAATAGTTCTGCTATTTGTAATGCGCAGAAGCAATGTTTTCACAGTTACGTTCTTTTTCTAAGTCTCGGTCTGGTCCCTTCCCTTCTATTCGCATTCTCTCTGTGTTGACATGGAATGGGGAGATACTGTAATCATGTCAGCATTCCCCAAGTTGATTGAGTGGTTTCTCACCAGAACTAAAGTTGGCTGTTTGACTATCAATTAGACACATTAGTCTTTTTAGGGAAGGGTTCAACCTTGAGGTAATTAATGTTGAATGTAGTTGTGGGTTGTAGTGCATGTACATGTTTATTCCCTTTGATAGCACTGATCGCACTTTGATCAGCTTCCTAGGACAGGTGTCTCAGCTAACCAGCATCTGTCCGGCAGTTAGAGAACAACAACTTCTTCATGACCTCTTGTCATTTCTGTCCTTCACACAAACTTCTTTGTTTTATGCTAACCATTCGTAACTTTGCCTTCCCAATCTGTGTGTTCTTTTGATGCAAGAAACTGAAAAACCAACTTAAGCAGAAAAAAAAGATGAATTTATGGGATGGGGAGCCATTGACCTCCCAAATGATATTGTTGACTTTGGGTACTTGGGATTTGAGGTTATAAGTGAGGCCATCAGGATTTGTTCTCCCTTACTATTTCTCCAGCAGCTGCAGGCACACGCTCTCCAGCACAGGGACCACAGCAGAACCAGAGCTTGTCCCAGTTCATCCAGCTCAAGTCCAAAAACTGAATCTCACGGCCCGGCTGGAGCCATGTTCCTGCCCCAGTGCCAGTCGCTGTAGCAGCAGTGCATGGCTAGCTCAAGCCTGGGAAGTGTGCTCTCCCCGTTGTCCAGGCCTGAGGGCTGCGAAGTGAGTGTCCAGGCAGGCCCAGGACAGGGCACGCAGCAGCAGCTCAGCAGATCCTCAGAGGGGAATCAGTTGAGGTGCCGTCAAGCCAGAAGAAAGTTCAGTGAGTGCTAGGCAAGGGCTTTCCTCACCTGGCTTCTGCCGAGTTGTTCCTTCCTGGGCGGGCTTATGCTCTGCCCTCCTGCTCACAGCCGTATGGCTGAGCCTGGACACCACAGAGAACCTGTGGTGGGCTGTTCTTTTCTGGGTATGCTGAGATTCTGCTTATTGTTCTTCAATCATACAGAGTGGGGAGGCTGCAAGCGCAGCTTCTGCAGGGACATATAATGTTGACAGATCATCTGAAGGCATCTTAACCCTCACCTGAGCTTAGCACCCCTAACTGGCTTCCCTGGTCCCCGCATGGGAATCCAACACAGCTGCTACCAGGCTCTGGTACTAGGCTTGTCTACTGGGCTTGTGGTCTTCCTTCCAGTCTGTTCAAAACAGCTGATATCAAAACGGCAGCTGCCGATGGCCCTGGGAGTTTGCCTTTTCATTTGTTTCTACCCTGGCTCTCCAGAGGAATGTGCTCTGTTCATTCAGTAAACAGTCCACTGCGCACATTCAGTGTTCAGCGTTCTGATCAGACCAGGAGCAGCGCCGAGGTGAGGGATGTGTCTGTGCCGTCTGTCTGGATGCTGGCGAAGCTGGATGCCACACGGGGACTTCTTCCTCCTCAGCAGTTACGCTCCCCACATCTGTTCTTGTCACTCAAGTGGTCAGATGGTTTGGGCATGGAGACCCATTCATTCATTTTACTGGGCTGACCACAGACCACATGGCGATCTTTCCTGGTTCCCACCTTCGAACTCATTCCTCTCTGCTAATATCTCTGAGGGGCCTCTCTGTCTCCACCTCCTGAAATAGATCCTCACATGGTAGGAATTGACACGCAGGCCTTCCAGTCAGCATTGTTTGCATTCGTGACTTCATGACCATGATAATCTCCCAGAATGAGTGTTTGCCAGTATCAGAATCCATGCCAGACAGTACTGTAAAGGACAGGTATTCACTGGCCTCGGGAACCAAATGGGAATTGGAGTCAATAATACAGCTAGTTTTGAAATATTTTGAGGTATTTTAAAGCATTGGTTTCCTTTAGTATTTCAGGATTCAGGTAGTGCAGGATTTCTTTTTTTTTTTTTTAATACAGTGGTTTATATAAATCAGTGGATCTAAAGAAGAAAGGAAATAATACAGACCCTTACTTCCTTGAAAAGTAATGTGTGTTGCTATTAAGTGGCTGTCAGGCTCTCCTACAGTGAAATGATGTGGTATTTCACCTCAATTCCCCTGTGTCTGAGGGCTGAGAGTTTAAAATGCCTCTTCTGAAGTAAACCCCGGCCTGTCTCAGGTGCTTCAGCAAGAATCGCTGGTTTGCGCTGCCCCTCTTCATTAGCAAACTGTTTTCTGTTTTGGTTTTGGCTCCATGGGTTACGTTCTTTTTCCTTTCAGTCCTCTCCAGGCCAGGTAACCGAGGCTGTGAAGGTAGCAATCGACATCGGGTACCGTCACATTGACTGTGCCCATGTGTACCAGAATGAGCACGAGGTGGGGTTGGCCATCCAGCAGAAGCTCAAGGAGCAGGTGGTGACACGGAAGGAGCTCTTCATCGTTAGCAAGGTGACGCTTTGCAGGGTGCCCAGGGAGGGACCCTCATGCCCATTCATCCCCTGGTACCATCCGCTCAGGAGCCGAGTCTGTACTCTGAGTACAGCTACAGTTATCACATGGCAGGAGATTCTTCTAGGGTATATGTGTTACGCAAGGCCATAGAGGGCTCCAGAGTTTGCCTGTCCATGGCTCTCTGTGTGGTGGTCATTCCATCCAGGCGCACTGGTTAGAGCCTCAGGCTGAAGAAGCTGGCTCTCCTTTCCAGAGAATGACATTTAAGGACAGAAGTTGGTCCCATCTGCACACTGAATTTCCACTGCTGGCAGAAGCTGTCACCATGCAAAGGGCTTTGGGTAGGAGGGTAAGGCTAGCTCCACAAAGACCAGCCTGGTAGGAAAATTCCCCCGAGAATTCATGGTTAGGGCTTAGGGCTGGCTGGTTGACCTATTCATTCTGTTTTATTTTCTGCCTTTTCTTTGGTCCTTGTGCAAGGTTTCCCTGACCTGGTCATCCTACCTTTTTTTTTTTAAAGTTAGGGCCTGTAGTGTAAAACAGAAGCTCCTTCCAGCGCTTCGGAGCAGCAGGGTGAAGTGCGTGGGCTGTGGGGAGAGGAGAGTGCTCTGTCTCGGAGCTGTCTGGCTCCCAGCCAGGAAGCAGCCCTGTGTGCAGCCCTGATGAGATGTGCTTTCTCACTGGCTTCAGCTGTGGTGCACCTACCATGAGAAGAGCCTGGTGAAAGAAGCCTGCAAGAACACGCTCAAGGACCTGCAGCTGGACTACCTGGACCTCTACCTTGTTCACTGGCCGACGGGCTTTAAGGTATGGGGCACACGGCTCAGAACAGATCCCTGAGGCTCGGATACAACCTCTGGTGTGGCCTGTGGCCCAGCAGGGAAAGCATCACCAGGGCTTATTAGAAATCAGTCTCAGGTCCCACCCAGGCTATCCAAGTCCCGATAGGTGACTCACATGCACCCTTCCTCCACGTTTGAGGAATACTACTCTTTGTCACTTGGTGGTTGTATTATTTAAAACTTGATGTCAGCAAATACGACTACTGTGTGTCCTGTACACAGCCATGAGGCCCAGTCAGCCCTCAGCCCAGCCTCCCTCTCTGCCTCCAGGCTCTTGTATACAACCAGCCTACATGTATGTGTAAGTCCCCACTTAACATTCCACACACATACCCCATCATGCAGAAACCTGATCGGTATTTGATGGCAGCCTGGTTCTTTGTGCAATAAGAACTGGGGTTATCACACCTTTAGCCTTTTGTCTAGCCACTGGCTCCCTAACCTGCATCAGCCAGATGCAAAGTGTGTGGGTTTCACCCTAGGGCTCTGTTTTACAGCACTGTGGCATATGGGGGCCTGAAGGGACTTGACTTTTCTCTTATTTTTTTGTGATAAACCAGCACGGCTTGGTCAGGTGATAGTTTTATAGGCCAGTGACCACCAGGACTTGGGCCCCATGAGTTCTGGTCTGGAGTCCTTCCCCTGTCCACACGCTGAAGTCCATGGTAGGGCTAATCTCAGTGACTGAGTATTGTCCTTATCTCTATCAGTCAGTCTGTTCACTCCCACCTATTTGATAGACAAGTGTCTCTGGCTTCTGGGGTTATCTGTGTGTTTCCTTTTTTTTTTTAATTGTTGAGGACTCATTGAGGGAACAAGAAACCAGGTTTGTGTGTTTCCTTTTCATACGGACACACAGACTGGCCCTTGATTATCTTCTAAGAACTTAGCCGTGGTGGCATTTTAGAAGTGTTTTAGATGAAGCTTCCCCCAGCAGTTCTGTCAGGGGCTGATACTGATTGTTTTGTTTATAATGACAGGCTGGGAAGGAATTTTTCCCATTGGACGAAGCAGGCAATGTGATTCCCAGTGACACGGATATTTTGGACACTTGGACGGTAAGACAGTCCCGGAGTGAGCCTTATTGCTAGGTGCCAGTTCCCTGTTCTCCTTAGGAGCGATCTTCTCTGCCTTTTCTTACGTCGCTTTTGGTTTTTGTTCTTCTTGTCTCCTCGACGCTGGCCTCTGAAATATCTAATTTGCTGCCTCTGTGTAATGAGAGCAGGGCCTGCTAAACTGCCACAGAAGATGCTTCTGAGCCTGGTCCTTTCTGGACTCGTTCTGTACCTCACAGACACTCTTTTTTCTTTAGGCCATGGAGGAGCTGGTAGATGAAGGGCTGGTGGCAGCTATTGGCATCTCCAACTTCAACCATCTGCAGATTGAGAGGCTCTTAAACAAACCTGGCTTGAAGTATAAGCCAGCGGTTAACCAGGTAAAATCCTCCAGAAAGTTGGTATTGATGGGATCCTGTTTTACTGTCGAATCCTGGCAGTGGGTCTTGTCTACATCACTCAGCGAGTGGCTGTGAGGCCGCACCTGGGCCTTAGCAGTGTCCTGAGTTATGATTCAGCATGACAGGGCATATCTGGGAGTGGAAACTTACAGGAGAGAAAGGATTTGAGCCAGTCTTGTGATGACTTGGGGTCTGACAGTTGAGCAGTACACAGTCCTTGAGATCCTTGGACCTGTGACAGCTGATAAATGGCTAAAGCCAGAAAAGCCTTTAGGCCCTACGGCCATAGAACATCTGTAACAAGGTCATTGTTCTTAATGTCAAGGATATTGGCTGGGATACACAGAAAACTGTTGTAGCTTATCTGGGCAGTGAGAAGTTGGTAGGGGAACAACTTCTGTGTCAGGTCACCTTGTGCCCTTAGTGCCCCCCCGTTTTTGTTTGCAGATCGAGTGCCACCCATACCTAACTCAGGAGAAACTAATCCAGTACTGCCAGTCCAAAGGCATCGCTGTGACTGCCTACAGCCCCCTTGGCTCTCCTGACAGGCCCTGGTGAGCTTTCTGTGGGGTCATGTTCTCTTGTGACTTGGTGAAGATTAGAAATGACTAAAAAACATTCAATATCAAGGAAAATGCTTCTAGGGCTGGTCTGATGAAGCCCTGGAGTCTCTTGCTGGCTTTCGTAGATGAGTTGAAGGTTCTAGTAGCAAGATGCCTACTCTTTTTCTAAAGGGTTGGGAGTTTGTAACCCCAGTTTTGAATCAAGAGGAGACTGGCGAGCTTCCCTCTCAGATCAATGAGAGGATTAAGGTCTGGGTTTCTGGCTGCCTTGAGTGGCAGTGATGATGGTTGTTGATCTGGACCATCTTTCTATCCTCAGGGCCAAGCCAGAGGACCCATCCCTCCTGGAGGATCCCAGGATCAAGGCAATTGCAGCCAAGCACAATAAAACTTCAGCCCAGGTATAGCCATTTCTAGATGTTTGCAGCTGTTTCCAGGACCATTAGCCAAGAGAGATTGGTAATGGCCCTCAGGACCTTGCAGGGCTCCTGCAGTGTGTAGTAGGAAGTGCATGGATTGGGGCTGCAGACTCTGCCATGGGCTCTTCCAGCAGCAGTACCTGCCCCCGCGGCCTGCCTTATAGGATGCCATGGGGGTCAGCACTTGGAATTTATGTGGATGCTCATCTCTGTACACATTTAAGAGCTCTTATTATCAGCTGTGTGGGAAAAGTTCTTAAACTTCCAGGTGCTCATGTGAGCTCCCAGTGCAAAGTCTCACTGTGGTCTCATACCTGGAAACACTGAAGCACATGGAACAGTGGCTAAGAGCAGGACCTGGACTCAAATCTGGACTTGACTGTGACCCCTGCCTGGAGAAACTAGTCCAGTAGTGTAGGTGTGAAACTAGTTCAGGTGTGACCTGAACATCTCAGAGCCTCTCTTTTCTCACCTCTCCAGTGCTGTGTGTGTGAGGTTGAGTGAGAGGAGAGGCAGAGTGCCTGGTACACACTCATCCCCTCTCTGGCTTTACAGGTTCTGATTCGGTTCCCCATGCAGAGGAACTTGGTGGTGATCCCCAAGTCAGTAACACCTGAACGCATTGCTGAGAACTTCAAGGTAATATCCTAGCTGGTCAACCAGCCCTGGCCTTCCTTAGTGAAGTAGGGGATGGGAAGACTCTTCGCAGGGCCTCTCCTATAATCCCTGGATTGTTGTCTGTGGGAATCCTGCCATGCTGTCCTCTCAGGCCGGGGAGGCAGCTTCAGTAAGCTGCAGCGAGTGAACTGTGGACTGGAAACTGATTCCTCATTGAGCCGGGTGCGAGACGGAAGCAGCCTTCTGCCTCAGTGGCTCCATGCTGTGTGTGCATACCCCTTTGCTAAACTTCTCAACACCGAGCGTTTGTCCTGTGATAATCTCATTTTCAAGCAACTCTTACTGGGTTTGCACCACAGCTCCATTAGGTGCCAGCTGTATGATCTTGGAAGAGTTCTGGTTCTGATCAGTACAGGTTCTGATTCGGTTCCCCATGCAGAGGAACTTGGGGAACTGCCTGCTTGTCTGTCTGTCTGCCTGCCTGTCTGCCTGCCTGCTTGTCTGTCTGTCTGCCTGCCTGTCTTCCTCTCTGTCTGTCTGTCTGCCTGCCTGCTTGTCTGTCTGTCTGCCTGCCTGTCTGCCTCTCTGTCTGTCTGTCTGCCTGCCTGCTTGTCTGTCTGTCTGCCTTTCTGCCTCTCTGTCTGCCTCTCTGTCTGCCTCTCTGCCTCTCTGTCTGTCTGTCGGTCTGCCTCCATGTCTGCCTGTCTTCCTCTCTGTCTGTCTGCCTCTCTGCCTCTCTGTCTGTCTGCCCCTCTGCCTCTCTGTCTGTCTGTCTGTCTGCCCACCCTGCTTGCCAGCCAGTCTCCCGGCTTCCATGCCAGCTGAACCGTGAGCAGTCTGCTTTCTTCATGTTAGTGGTTCTCTCTGACCAGCACACGTTTCTCACCCTCTCTGTGAAAACCTTATTATTCTTAGGCCATCTTAAATACCATCTTTAAGGTCTTACACGGCATATAATTAATAATTCTTTGTATTGTAGCTATTTAAATACATCTGTCCTTTGTTTGCTTTGTTGTAAACTGGAAAAGACACATCTTACCCATCATTATACTCAATCACTGGTGTTTATTACAGAAGTGCCTGGTAGTGTTTTTGAGATAGAATAAAAAGTGTCATTTTGCTTGGAGGTGTTCGAAAGCAAGGACTGTTCTCATTGTTGCAGGTAGTATCTAGCCAAACTGTGTGCCTCTGCTGAATTAGAGTAAAATAAACTCCCTCCAGGTTCACTTTGCCTTATGCTCCTCCCTGCTCAAGGCCATGGAAGGCACCTCATCTGGGTCCTGCTTAAAATTCTGTCCTTGACTTTTATTTGCAGAGCTTACTGGATTTTTATTTTTTAGGTCTTTGACTTTGAACTGAGCAGCACTGATGTGACCACCTTACTCAGCTACAATAGAAACTGGAGGGTCTGTGCCTTGGTGAGGTAAGTCCCAGTGTGACAGTCAGTTCCTAGGAAATCGTCAGATGCTGCAGAGCAAAAGAATGATCCCCGCAGGCCTGCTCCTCTGCGGGCTTTTGTCACAGCTGTCTCACTTTTGCACATAACCTTGCTTTGGTATCCACGTGCAGCAGGAAACATTTAAACCTGCCTCTGCTAAACTGCACTGCGGGGTGGGGGGGGGGGGATATAAATGCCGAGAGATCTACTCTGTATCTTCCTGACCCAGAGGCATTGAGGCATTGCTGGCCTAACCTGAAATAATTCTTTTGTCATTTAATTTTGAAATCGTAGTGGCTTCTCTGAAACCAGATGATCTCAGGTGGCCCTGAATCAAATCCTTGAAGAATTTGCCTATGATTCTTGGTCTCAATGACCCTGATAAAAGGGGCAGAATAGGACAGTTGTGAAGCTGGAACTCATCAGTGCCCGCTCTGACAGTAGTAAGCCACATGACTCTGAGAATGTCCATTATCTCCTCTGACCAAGCAGGGTCATCTAAGGCCCCTCCAGCTACACATTCCCTGGTCCTTTATATTGCTTCTGAATTGTTGTTTGGCAGATTACTAGGAAGGTTTTTGATTTTCCTTTCCTTCCAGTACAACAACTAAATAGAGTTTAAAACTTCTACTTTCAGAAGCAAGTTCTCCTTTTTCAGTGGAGACTAAGACCCTACTTCTCTCTCACTGTCCTCCTCCTTGTCTGAGCTCTTTTCTGCTGTCTTTAGTACTTTCTCTTCTGAACAAAGCCTGACCATTCCCTAAGACTCGGGGTGTGGTGCTAGCTTTCTCTACCCAGCTCCTGTGCTCTCACCCTGTAGTTCCGAGTTGGCCTGTGGTAGCTTCAGCCACAGCCCCAGATAGATGTCTGCCAAGTTTGCATCCTGGACACAAGTCTCCTGTGCTTCAGGCAAGAGTGTGCCTGGCGAGCCTGTTCTGTCACTCTGTGGCCTCAGACTCCAGATACATCACAGTTTATCACGTGTAGCCCCTCCCAGATTCGTACTAAGGGTGTTTAATCTTTAGACATTAAAATCTTTTTCTGGATTTAATTAGCAAGGGAAAGAGAAGTGAAGCAGTCACCAAGGTGCATCCGTTCTCTCAGAATCTACCTCTTCCTTCATTCCGTTTTTCCTTTGCCCTCCCACCGTGGGCAGAGTGCGCTGAAGCACTCGGGGCTGACAAACCACAGTGGTTTTCGTTTTCCATTTAGATTCCTCCCACCTTCAGTGCTAGTCTAAAGACAGGTGTCAGATCCTGCACTGTACTGATGGGGTGCGCTGGGGTTGGCCCTAACATCCCCAGGTCCCCAGGAAGCTTTGAACCTTTGAGTAAGAGCTGTGCACTGCAAGCTGGGTCACCCTGCCTTTCACTCCCTTCTTGCCATTGTATTCCCAGGGCAAGCCTTTGGCCCTGCAGATAGGACAGTGAGCCTTGGTAAACACCTGCACCTCTCAACCCCGTTCCCACCCCCTGTGTTTCCAGTATCAAATCCTCAACTACTGTGTTGGGCTCTCCTCCCCTCCCGCTGATACAGGAAGCTCCTGGAGGTGTCTTCTGTGCACCTTGGAGCACTTGGGGTTGTTTCACTTTGGGATGTCAAATGGATTTAATGTCTTTTTTTTTTTTCTTAGAGACAAAGTCTCACTTTGTCATCCTTGGTAGAGTGCTGTGGCATCACAGCTCACAGCAACCTCCAGCTCTTGAACTTAGGCAATTCTCTTGCCTCACCCTCCCAAGTAGCTGGGACTACAGGCACCCGCCACAATGCCCGGCTATTTTCTTCTTGTTGTGGTTTGGCCAGGGCAGTTTCTAACCCGCCACCCTTGGTATATGGGGCCAGCACTCTACCCACTGAGCCGCAGGCGCTGCCCCTAGACTTAACAGCTCATATGTTATTATCTCTTTTCTCTTTACATGCTCTTACTGAGACAGAGAGGTACTGTCCAGCCATGCCAGCTGGACTGAATTACTGGGAGGCAGGAATCCTCTTACCGTCCTGCATGCCTCAGGCACAGTACTGGGCACACAGGAAGGGTAGTGTCTGTCACACATGTGCCTGGGGACAGACAGCCCATGCAGAGAGGCCTGGGGAGTGAGCTGCCACCCCAGATGCAAACTTGTGATCTGAAGACTCAGAACTGCCTTGTTCCCTCTAAGGCCCCTATTTCTGCCTGTAATGAAACACTTAGCATTTCTGTGTGTGGAGAATTTGTTATTGTCAAAATCACTTCCTTGATTAGCAGATGTATCTTCTCTATTCTCCTGACAGCTGTGCCTCCCATAAGGATTACCCCTTCCACGAGGAGTTTTGAAGCTGCAGATGCCTGCTCTTCCCAAGTGACCTACACCTGTTTTTCCTGCCTCATCTTTCTTGCAAATGTGGTGTGGTCTCAGCTGAGGGACAGCAGCCTTCAGACTGGCCAGTGAGGGCATGTCTGGCTTGATGTTGGGTCTGGAGAGCAGTATCAGTAGAGTAGAAGGATCTTTAGTTTTCCTTGCCCTTGTTTTTGCCCGGCTGGGGAAAATAAAACCTGAATACCCTTTTCTGACCAAGGAGAAGCAAAATCTACAAAGTCAAAACAGTGCCACTAACAGTTGAGTTTTGACTCTTTAAACAATAATCCGTTTAGCCAGACTTCTCTTTGCCTCAAATAAAAAGTGCTTTTGTGAACTTGATGCTGTTCTATTTTGTTTTGGGTTTTTTAAACGATAAGCCAGCTTTTGTCTCCCTCCCAACCATCACTCCCTCACGTACAAAGCAGGCTGCTTGCCCAGCTGCAGGAGGAGTGGGAACTTGGCTGTTCTTTACTTGGGTTGCTCACCCAGTGCTTCACCAGTTTAGCTTTAGGGCAGCGGTCTTATCCTTGCCAGCCCCTGGAGTTGCCTGGGGAAACTCTTTGTCTTAATGACCTCGTGATGCCTGGACGTCACCCTGAAGACCAGGATGTGGTCAGGACATCAAGAGTTTACAAGCCGCCTTATTCTAATATGCAGCCCAGGCTGAGAACCACAGCTCTAGGGCCAAACTAGGACGTAAACCCATTTTCAGTGTCACCGATTACACATCTGTTCTCCTATCCGTGAAGGCCAGAGTCAGCTGTTGACGAAGGAGCAGTACCTGAGAGAAGCTGCTTTTGTGAAAGCCACTGTGTAGACTAGAGGGAAGCAAAGCATCGGGGCGTCGCTGGGTGAAGATGAGTGTGTTACGTGGGGTTACAGAAGGAGAGGCCTTGGCTCCTTTTACTGGTGCTTATTTTTATTGCTAACATTTCCTCATCCAGAATTAAATTGATAAAAGCCAAGAAAGAGATGGACTAGGCAGGTGCTGACCTGAATGTTCATAACATTAGGTTGTTTCGTCACCGGCTTTATCTGTTGGATGGTTATAACTCCCATGATCAAGTCACGTCAGCTACTTTGCACATTCAGCCACATTTAAGATGCACCCCCCAAAATACGGTTAATTAGGCCGCCGTGGTCCCTGGGCCTCACCCAGCCCCATCTGTACGGCCTGCTCCTTACTACCTGGCAGCCTTGGGCCTGGGCCCCCGAAAACATCTGCTTATCCTAGTGGTCCAGCTTCCTGCTGGAGCAGGCAGGTCCCACCTTATTCCACCTTAAGATACAAACCTCAACTCACCCTCTGATCATCAAGAGTGGACTTCAGTTTTGTTACAACAGTTTCTTCCATGACCTGATCCCCACGCCTATTTCTTCAGTTAGTCAATAATTGGTATAAACACTTTGCAAAACTTTGAGGCAATCACCAGTTTTAAAATCAGTTACCTGTCTTCTAGATCCCTGCTGAAGATGGAACACTATACTAGGACAATTAGAAGGAGCATGAACAAGATACAAGGCGAGGCTGTGCAAACTCCACCCCCCTTAACCGAAAACCTTAGGCTCTAACCATTGCTGTTTGGAAGGAGCCTGCCCTCGGGGAGGGAGGAGGTAGAGAAGCCCAGCCACGGAGGACTGGGAGAACAGCTGGTTCTACATTTTGAAGCTTGAGTAGTATTTTTGGCAATTGATAGCTCAGACTCAGATAGGACCCACTGGCTTATTGATGCTGAAAAGTGTGTTGTGAGGGAGCAGATATTGAGTCCCATAGCTCGGGGGCCAGCTTGTTCCACTAACCATCCACAGTAGTCCTAAGAGGGTCCATGGATCCAGATTGGTGCTGCTTTGGTGGTGGAGATTCCCTTTCTCCTTCCCTTTGTGGAACCAAACCCTTACCTTCCTGGGCAGGTTCCAAGCCAGCACAAGGACTCTGGTGGACTCACAGTGAAGTGACCCTAGGGGGGACAAAGTTGGTGAAAGTTATAGAACAATGGTGCCCCAGCTTGGAGGACCTTTGCCCCTGTGTAGCTGGGGGACCACATTCATTTGTGAAACATGGTCTTAACAAAGCAATGTTCAGCTGAAAGTTGAAACTAAATGTTAAATTGTATAGCCAAGTAAGACCTGTATTGGAAAGTCTCTGAACAACACTTTGGGAGACTTGATTTCAAACAGTACAGTTTGTCCTTACAAGGAAGTATAGAGAGAAATAACAAATTAAGAACAAAATAAACAAAAAGCCAGTTTCTCAAGGTCTGAGGACAAGTTCTCCCAACACTAAGTTTGTTGTGTTGATAAAAATCCACAAACTGCTTTAGTGCACACCCTCGCTGTGTGGGACTATCACAAGCTCAGTGCAGGACACTGGGAGGGTGCCCTGCCAGAAGCAGAGTCAGCACTGGGTGCAACTCATCAAGGTTTTCCTAGAGGGGCTTTCTGGGGATTCATGGCTCTCTCGGGTCCAGCCCCCTAGTTCACACCAAGTCTTTCTGCCCTTTAAAGGCAAGGGAAGCAGCTGGTGGCTTCTTGGGTTCTCTTCCAGTCCAACATCCTAGCTTACCCTGAGGGAGCACCAGTTTCTGTCTTTTTCACCCTTCTGTCCACAGTTTCTAGAACAGCACCTGGGTGCAGAGTAAGTTCTCAGTAATGTTGGTAGCATGAATGAGTGAGGGAATGAATGAAGACCGTTTTGTGGCTGGGCGCAGTGGCTCACACTGTTACCAAACAGAACGCCGGCTGCTGAGACAACCAAGATTGTCAGGGAGGGAAGGCTTCGCTGCAGGACCTGGGTCTGCTGGGGCGGGAGGCACAGACTGCCTGAGATCTGTCTCCCCAACCAACAGCATCAGGGGGGTTTATGGAGGTGAAAATGAGTCACATACAAGGAGAGTGAACATCATCACATGTTTGGGGTACAGGGCACACAAGCACAGTGAGAAATCGTGCTAGTTGCATACCTCTCATGAACAAAAACTGTGGCTAAGTCCCCCTCCCAGGATAGGGATTTCAGCATTATAATGAGCGAGGGGTTAATATTGGTCATTTCCCCATCTTGTGCACAGGTTCAGTGGATCCTTGGACACAATCTGTGGTGGTGTATGTTTGTGCTGTCTTTTCTGGACAAACAGGTGGTACAAGGCTCTATGTTATCTCGTAGCTGCAAGGAGTTCCTGGTCGTGGGAAAGAAACTGGAAAGGGCAATAGGAAGTTATAAAGTTCTGGTCAGCAAATCTCACTGGCCAGGAACTTGAAAGAGAACACAGTCTTCTTAGTAAAGCATCGTAAGAATGGAGAAGCAAGAATCCAATGAACTCAATTCTAATAAGAAGTCAATAAATGAGCTAATGCAAAGTGGAGGGTAAGGGAATAAGAGAGGGGAGGAGGGAGGGGCATGGGGGTCACAGTTTATGGCACATCTCTTGGGGATGGGACACAATTACAAGAGGGACTTTACCTTACAAATGCAATCAGTTTAACCTAATTCTTTGTACTCAAAGAATCCCAAACAATAAAAAAATAAAATAAAATAAATGTTTTCTAGCTTATGGAGCTGGTTACAACACCTGTGATCCTAGCACCATGGGAGGCTAAGGCAGGAGGATCCCTTGAGCTCAGGAGTTTGAGACCAGCCTGAGCAAGAGTGAGACCCCACCTGTACTTTAAAAAAAAGAAAGAAAAAACATAGAAAAATTAGCCAGGCTTTGTGGCAGGTGCCTGTAATTCTAGTTTCTTGGGAGGCTAAGGCAGAAAGATCTCTCGAGCTCAGAAGTCTGAGGTTGCTTTGACCTAGGCTGACACCACAGCACGCTAGCCTGGGTAACAGAGTGAGACTCTGTCTCAAATAATAATAATAATAATAAAATAAAAATAAAAAAGACATTCTTATGTTGAAACCTGCAAGTTGTGAAATCAATGTATTTCAGACCCAAAGAGCAGTGCCCAGGAGACACTCTTGTAGCCCAGGAGTTTTGCTCCTGGCCTACAATCCACCAAATGGTAGCCAGGGGTTCTATAAATGTAGACTTTTCTTAGAGATGGGGTCTTGCTAGGTTGCCCAGGCTAATCTCAAACCCCTGTCCTCAAGCGATCCTCCTGCCTCAGTATCCTAAAGTGCTGGGATTACAGGCACAACCCATCACACTCAGCACTCCAGACTTTTAAGTATAGCTCTACTTCTACTAATTCATGACTCTGGCAAATCATTTCACAAATCAGCCTTCATTTCCTCAGTCTATAAAATGCCTACCTCCTAGTGGTCATGGAGATTAAATGAGACAACGAATGTAAAAAGCCCATCCCAGAGCCTTGTACACAGCATTCAAGCTAGCCATTATTGCTGATATTGTGAATGTCATTATTATAATCAAACACTGACAACAGAAGCAAACCCCTCTGCCCCTCCCAGCGTGGAGATGATGCCCCCGGGGGTGGAGCTGTGGCCAGGGAGGGGCTCTTTCCTTGCAGGAGCAGCACTCCATCCAATCTGAGCTGTCCAGCCTCACACACAGGAAGGGCAGCTGTTGAAACACAGAAGCAGCAGCGCAATGACAGTTTTCGTTTCAGCCTCCGGGTGTGTATTTTATGTCAAGAAGAGGAAGCCCTGGAAAGCATGCTACCTGTGGACTCCTGTCTGTTTCAGGCTGATGGGTGGAAATATGGAATGTTAGAGATGGAAAGGATTGTGGGGGTCAGCTAGCCTTTCTCTAAACCAGTGTTCGCATATTTATGTTTGGTAGCAGACTCCATTCTTCAGATGAAATTCTAGATGGGTCCTCAGTATAAACCAGATAAACGCAGCACTGCTGTGGTTTACCTGGGGAGGAATCTGGGAATCAAACCAGCCAGCACCTCTTTCCATATCCCCGACCCATGAAGACCCTGGAATTGTTTCAAAATCTGGGGATCCAACCCTTTGGATTTGTTTGTTTTAAACCATTTATTACACATAGTTACTGGTGTTCAGGAATTCTAGAGAGATGGTTCTAGATCTGGGTCTTTCCTAAGACTGCAGTCAATAGATGCCTGGGACTGCAGGTGCGCAGTGGCTCAACTAGGGCCAGAGGATCTGATTCCAAGATGGCTCCCTCAATCACTGGCAAGTCAGTGTCAGCTGTTGGCAGGAGGCCTGGGTTCCTCCCTTTGTGTACCTTTCCCCAAAGCTGCCAGACTGTTCATTGCATGGTGGCTGAGTCTCCATGAGTGACCGAGAGAGTACAAAGTGGACACCACAACATCTTTCATTCTCTAACCTCAGAGATCACACTGCATTATTTCTAAAATATCCTACAACATGTTAGCTCTATTCACTGAGCCTGGTACTACTATTTGCAACTGGATACGTGTGTATTATTTAGAAGGCATTTCAAAAGTAACTATAAACATGAAAATAATACCTCGAAAGAATTTATGTTCAGATTAGCAACAACAAAACTCTGAGGATCAGAGAGGTAAAATGACCAACCAAAGCTCACACAGCAATTCAGTAGCAGAAAGGACCTGGAATCCAGGTCTCTGGAATGTATTTTACTACATTACCTCATTGTATTATGACAAAGCCATCCCATCAGAATAAAAAGTATGGCAACTTCTGCATGTATAAAACTTTACTTCCAGGCGGGTGGATTGCTTGAGCTCACAGGTTTGAGACCAGCCTGAGCAAAAGCAAGCACCTCATCTCTAAAAATAGCCAGGTATTGTGACAGGCACCTGTAGTCCCAGCTACTCGGGAGGCTGAGGCAAGAGAATCACTTGAGCCCAAGAGTTTGAGGTTGCTGTGAGCTGTGAGAGCACAGCACTCTACCAAAAGTGACACAGTAAGACTCTTATCTCCAAAAAACAGAGAAAAAAGAAAGAAAAGCTCATTGGTATGCCAAATATCTCATAGCTAGTGATGGTTCTACCTCCTAGTTCTGAGACCTTTCTATTGAATCATACTGAAATGGATTTTTTTGACTATTTCTGCTGCTATGTTAACTCTAGACACAGAAAAATGTGATTTCCCAACTGAATGTTATTGAGCAAAAGAAATGAAGTCCTTTCAACAGAATTACCATCAAAGATAATCTCTTCTACAATTCTTGGTTTTCTATGCTGTGTAGATAACACATCTATAAAAAAAATTTTCTCAGAATTAAAGGCCAGGAATAATTTCAGTGGTTTTGGAGAAGTGGTCAGAGATGAGACAGTAAGTTGTGAAAGAGAATTATGAGGGCCCCAACCTTTTTTTTTTGCAGTTTTTGGCCAGGGCTGGGTTTGAACCCACCACCTCCAGCAAATGGGGCCGGTGCCCTACTCCTTTGAGCCACAGGCACTGCCCCTGGGGCCTCAACCTTTTATCAGTAGGTAGCTGGGACCCAGGGAAGACAGAGCCAATCTTAGGAACCAGAAGTCAGGTAAGTTTTGGTGGAACTAGAGCAGAACCTCAAAACAGACCAAGAGTGGGGCACTAACCACAGGGGACAGGCCCCCCTGGCTCAGCACAGTGGGGAGGCCCTGAGGGCCACAGCATGGGACCAAGACGAGAATGAGACAGGTGGGCCGAACAGAGGATGGACATAAACACACTCTCAATGCACAGATCCACTCGGCCTGCAGCACAGGCCTCCTGACCTGGACCTGGAACAGAACTGTGTGAAAAAGCAGGTTTGGACTCACTGGGGCTCTCAGAGATCATCTGGTCCCTTCGTTGTACAGGTGGGATTTAAGTGACTCAGTCAAGATCAGTCAGCTGGTCTTGGTGGAACACCAGGACCAGAACTCAGTCTGCAGTTCTAGATGCTCATCTGACGTTCTTTTTCTATTGGTCACCCACATCTTGGCCTGGACACATTGTTTTGGAGACCCCGGACCATCCATGTGTGACCTGATCTGTACTAGAGACTAGATCAGTTTGCCATCCAGTAGAAAGTCATGCAGTTCAAAAACATTATTTTTAGAAGGGCTCCAAAGGCTTCTGCGGTTTGCCAAAGAGCTCTTGGCATGAAAAATAATACAAATGACCATCCTTGCTCCTGTGTCACCTTTGGGGCACCAGACCTAGCTCACACAAGGCAGCAGGTCGTGGCCACTGACAGGAGGGGATGCACTACTCCAAACAGGACGCCCACACGATTCATTTTTCAATGTGTTATGGAGAAACCCTGGGTTTCTCTGCTGGGCTCCTCCCTCCTCTTCCCACCTGAACCTCAGCAAATTCCTTTTAATCTGCTTTGTTTTCTGGAATTGCATGTACGATTTCATTTGTAAAAAACGGTTCTGATCTTTAAAAAAACATTAAGAAAAATTGAAATTATTCAATGGAGAACCAAGTTAAATCTCTTGAAGCTCTCTCTATTCATTTCCCAAATTTTGTTTTTATTTTATTTTTTTAGAGACAGAGTCTCACTTTGTCCCTCTCGGTAGAGTGCTGTGGCATCACAGCTCACAGCAACCTCCAACTCCTGGGCTAAGGTGATTCTCTTGCCTCAGTCTCCCTAGTAGCTGGGACTACAGGTGCCCGCCACAACACTCAGCTACTTTTTGTTGCAGTTTGGCCAGGGCTGAGTTCGAACCCACCACCCTCGGTATATGGGGCCGATGTCCTACCCACTGAGCCACAGATGCCGCCCCATTTCCCAAATTTTAATATCATTCAATGAGTATTCTTGGAGACCTAGTTATAGGCCCAGCTTTATCGCATATGCTACGGGGCATATAAAAAGTGATTTCTTCATCCCTAAGGTACAGATCTACAAATGACTGCTAGGGTAGTTTCCTGAAAGAAGGCAGTATTTCCCTTTAAAAACCACTTAGTAAATGATGCTTTATACAAGATGTTCCTACCATGCTACTTAATTACATCTCCTTTCTTGGATGTCCCTAATTTGCAAAGGGACAGAATGATAAGATCTTGGTGCCTTCAACTTGTTAATCTTCTCATCCATGGGAGAGTTCTTTTTATGTGTGCAGGAGTTAACTCTGGCTCATAAACTTTGCAGATTATTCTGTACAGGGGAACATGAGTTGATAACATCACGGTGGTATAAGGGAGGACAAAACAGGCCACTGAGGTTGGCTGTTTCTAAATTGGGCATAGCTTTCATACACTCTGTTGGTTCTGGACTACCTTGAGGGCAGGCAATATTCCTGCCAATGAGAGGGCAGATGAAAAGTCAGGTAACATAAAGAGCTTAAGGGGGAAGTATGTGGCCCACTACCTGCAGTAGAATTCTTCCCTGGCCCATCACCTGCACAGCATGGATGTGGTCCAAATGCTGCTTGGATAGGCCGGGGTATATACGTGGCTGGTCTCCAGAGCATTCTTGATAGCATTTCAGTGGTCTAGGCAGGCTTGACAGTAGAACAGAACTGAATGCCCCATTGGGTGCTTGGACTAAGAAAAGGTGGTACAGTTTCGGTCTTCTCCAAGTTGCCAGCCAATTCACCCAGCACCATTTGTTAAATAGGGAGTCTTTCTCCCAATTTAAGTTTTTGATAGGCTTATTAGATAAGTGTCTGGATTCATCTCTTAGTTCTCAATTCTGTTCCATACATCTACCTCTCTATTTTTGTGCCAATACCATGCTGTTTTGATCACCATAGACTTATAGTATAGTCTGACGTCTGCTAGTGTGATTCCACCTGATTTGTTTTTATTTCTGAGTAACGTCTTGGCTATTTGAGGTTTTTTCTGTTTCCATATGAAACACTAGTTTTTCCAGATCTTCAAAGCATGACAGAGGTACTTTAATGGAGATTGCATTAAATCTGTAGATTACTTTGGGTAGTATGGACATTTTAACAATATTGATTCTTCCCAGCCATGATCATGGTATATTTTTCCATTTGTTGACATCTTCAGCTGTTTCTTTTCTCAGAGTTTCATAGTTCTCTTTATAGAGATCTTTCATGTCCTTTGTTAGATACACTCCCAGATATTTCATTTTCTTTGGCACTATTGTAAAAGGAATAGAGTCCATGACTGTTTTTTTCAGGTTGACTATTGTTAGTATATATGAATGATGCTGATTTTTGAGTATTGATTTTTGTAGCCTGTGACACTGCTGTATTCCTTGATCACTTCTAAGAGTTTTGTGGTTGAGTCCCTGGGGTTTTCCAGGTATGTGATCACATCATCTGCGAAAAATGAAAGTTTGATCTCCTCTGACCCTATATGGATACCCTTGATTGCCTTCTCTTGCCTGATTACAATGGCTAAGACTTCTATTACAATGTTAAAAATCACTATGGAGATAGTGGACAACCTTGCCTGGTTCCTGATCTGAGTGGAAATGTTTTCAATTTTACTCCATTCAATATAATATTGGCTATACGTTTGCCGTAGATGGCCTCTATCAGTTTACACCTTTGACCTCTAACAAAAATTGACTCTCCCTGGATAAAAGACTTAAACCTAAGACATGAAACCATTCTTAGAAAGAATGCAGGGGAAACACTTGAAGAAATTGGCCTGGGAGAAAATTTTATGAGGAAGACCCCCAGGGCAATTGAAGCAATACCACAAATACATTATTGGGATATGATCAAACTAAAAATCTTCTGCACTGCCAAGAACACAGTAAGTAAAACAAGTAGACAGCCCTCAGAATGGGAGAGGATATTTGCAGGTTACGTTTCCAACAAAGGTCTAATAACCAGAATCCATAGAGAACTGAAACTTATTAATAAAAAAAAAGAACAAATGATCCCATTTCACTGTGGGCAAGAACCTGAGCAACAGAAGCTTCTCTGAAGAAGACAGGTGCGTGGTCTACAGACACATGAAAAAATACTCATCATCTTTAATCATCAGAGAAATGCAAATCAAAACCATTTTGAGATACCATCTAACTCAAGTAAGAGTAGCCCACATAACGAAATCCCTAAACTACAGATGTTGGCAGGGATGTGGAGAAAAGGGAACACTTCTCCACTGCTGGTGGGAATGCAAACTAATACATTCCTTTTGGAAAGAAATTTGGAGACCACTCAGGGATCTAAAAATTGACCTGCCATTGGATCCTGCAATTCCTCTACTAGGAGTATATCCAAAAGACCAAAAATCACTTTGCAAAAAAAGATATTTGCACCAGATTATTCATTGCAGCTCAATTCATAATAGCCAAATCATGGAAGAAGCCCAAGTGCCCATCGACCCATGAATGGATTAATAAATTATGGTATATGTATACCATGGAATACTATGCAGCCTTAAAAAAGATGGAGACTTTACCTCTTTTATGTTTACATGGATGGAGCTGGAACATACTCTCCTGAGTAAAGTATCTCAAGAATGGAGGAAAAAGTATCCAATGTACTCAGTACTTCTATGAAACCAACTTATATTTACCCACACTTTCTTACGAAAGATAGAACACAACTATAGCCCAGGATGAAAGAGAGAAATGGAATGGGAGGGGAGGGGAGGGGGGAAGTTTGATAGAGGGAGGTTAAAAGGTGGGACCACACCTATGAAGCATATTGCAAGGGTACAAGTTAAATCCATCAAGTGTAGAACATAAATGTCTTAACACAATAATCAAGTAAATGAGGCAAAAGCTATGTTGATTGGTTTGATGTAAGCATGTCAGATTGTATACAAAAATCAACACATTGTACCCCACATATGCATAAATGGATTCATGATCTACGTGTATATGACTTAAGAAAAGAAGAAAAAAAGAAAGTTAAAGGTGGCGGAAGGAAGCCTCACTCACCTAGTTCAGCTGTGTGAGCAGAAGAAAACCTACACATTGAGGGAGCTGAGGAACGAAAGGAGGGAGGGAGGGGAAGAAGAAAGGAAGGCAGGAAGGGAGGGAGGGACGAAGGGACGGAAGGAGGGAGGGAGGAAGGAAGGAGACTGGGTCCTTCCACACACTCTACTCCCTTTTCTCAGCCTCCACAACTTATAGTATGGTGTATGCTTCCCCCTTCTGGCCACACGCAGTAACTGTTGCCAGGGCTACAACAGAGCGGGCACAGTAGGAAGCCTCTTACACTTGCCATCTCATTTAATCCTCACAACAGTTTTGTAGGGGAGGTATTGTTATCTTCACTAAACAGGGGACAGCCTGAGATAGAGAACAGTTAAAGGGTGTCAAGGCCTCCAAGTCCATGCTCAGAGCCACTGTGAAAACTCGTGTCCCGAAAACTCATGTGTCCTCTGTCGACAAAGACATTGGACAGAATACCTGTGTCCTTCTATGGCCATCAGCCCCTATGTCGGCAACCTCATGGGTCATTCTTGTGCCCATCACCAAATGTGCAATCATCCCGGCCTCTCTCTTTTCTTCCTGATCTCTGTGCCACTTGCTCCCCCACCCCACCCCCTGCTTGCCTCAAACACTCACCCTAGTGCAGTGGTTCTTAAATTGGGACCCACAAGAGGTCTGGGTAGATAATTTGAGAGGTCTGCGAGCTGGAACAGGGAAATCATTACATTCTATTGTGAGTGTAGAGAGCGAACAGGAAGTGGAGACTCACAGCTGTTTCTATGTCCCGTTACCATTGTTATGAAAACCTCACAATGCTGTTTCATGCTTAGCGCTGCTTGGGAATTATATGCGTTGGCAAACCTGTCATTAGACCTGTTATTTAATTGTTAATAGAAAGCATATGTATCACTACACTAGGAATGCAGTTTTTAAAAGACTATTTTGATGGCAGTCTTTCAAGATTATGGAATTCCTTTGCAATCCTATGCATTTGATTTTATGCCCTTAAAAACATTATTCTTAGAAGGGCTCCAAAGGTTTCTGCAGTTTGCCAAAGAGCTCTTGGCATGAAAAATAATACAAACCACTATCCTTGCTCCTGTGCCACCTTTGGGGCAGCTCACACAAGGCAGCAGGTCGTGGCCACTGACAGGAGGGGATGTGCTTCTCCAAACAGGACGCCTACACGATTCATTTTCCAACCAGGACACCTCGGAATATGGAAAGGGCTCCATTAATAATTATTCACGGAAAACAGGAGAAAACTGGGACATATGGCCACCTCAAAAATGACCTAAGAACATTCCAGCCGATTAAATGCAACTTAACGAGAATCAGCATAGAGACAGATTCTCTGTAACTCTGCTGCTGGTGAGACTAAGTTATTTCCCAAAATCCAGCCAGGAAAAAACCAAAATATAATCAATATAAAAATAGATCAGTGTCAAAAGAAACAATTACCACACATAATAATAATAGGATTAATACTAACCACTAATGACAGGCCAGGCATGATCTCGCGACAAAACCCTCTGAGGTTGGTGCCATGATCGGCCTCATGTTGCAGATGAGGGAAACCTGCCATGACACAGCCAGAAAGAGGCCACGCTAGAAACCAAGCCGTGCACACCGGCTGCTGGATCTGTGCTCAGAGCCACTGTCGCTACTGTCTGTTTGAGACGACGTCACATTAGGATGTTTCATGATCTGAATGGAATCCAGGAAAATCGCAGATGGATTACAAACCTCAGCCTTTCTCTCTAGCACTGTACATGGTACAAGCTGTTTTTATTTGAGGATATTTCTTTCAAATATCCAGTTATTTGAAAGAAATTCCCCAGAGTGGAGGGGGCAATCTGGAAGGTCCCCACAGAGCAACTGATATATCACCTTATGACTCCTCCCTGGGCAGGCCTTAACCTTTCTCCTTTAGCTGCAAACCCTAGCCCCCATGTGAGAGGAAGTGTGAACCAGTAATTAAGAACATGGGCTTGAACTTGAAATTCCAGGCACCTGTGAGTTGGGTGAACTTGAGTAAGTCACGTAGCCTGTTTGCACTGCAATTTTCTTATCTGTAAAATGGAAATAGTGATAAAACTCACAGACAGTGGCACGGAGTAAACGAGCAGATGCACGATAAACAGTGTCATTTGATTAGTCTCTACGCTGACAGTTTTGTCCCCAAACTTACCGCTTGTCTTATTCTGAGTACTGCCACATGTTCTGGATTTTTCAACTCTCCTTCCTCTTCAACTATTTTTCATCATTCTGGAGCTATCTTTGGGTACCTATTATAACATTTGCTTATACAGCATTTGCACCAGAACTCATTTTGCTGATACAACGTAAACCCACAACTGGAAGTGAGAGCGGGGACACGCACTCTCGTGATCATCACACATTCTCCGTTACCCACTCCACAATAGCATTTGCGCCGGGCCTCTTCATTTGCATTTTGCTGAACCAACATGAATTTTTATAAGTTCTGAGGTGTCCAGAGAATGCTTCAGTAAGAATTGAGTTGACAAAAAATAGGATAGATCATTTATCACCTTTGTAGAAACAAGATGAATTTCTGTTTTCAACTGGAACAAGAAATTACAAAAGATTGCTGGCATGACCACATGAAAAATTAAAATGGTGCAGAAAAAGATTCGATACCCAAAGGGAAGCTACAGCCTGGGAAATGTCTGCATCCACATGTCAAGGGGTTAATAAATATGGTTTATAAGACCCATCTTTTAAAAATATTTTTGTTACTTCTCTATTAAGAAAAAGAACATCATGACCCAATCCACACTTACGTTGAAAGAAAGTTTAACACAAAAAATGTTCTGTGGGCAGAATTCGCTAACATTTCTAGTTTCTCCATTCTAATTTTTTAGTGCCAGTCATGAGACACAATTTTTAGTCCACCAATGAATTATTTGTAATTTAAATACATAGTGCTATCAAGAGCTCTGATAAATAAATTATTGGATAAAGAAGACATAGAGATACTTCAAAGAAGTAAAAATAATCTCCGAAACATGGGAAAAAATCTCTGCCCCAATACCAACCCAAGTGCTTATAGTCTTGGTCTTATGACCCAAGGGATGTAGATTTAAAACAATGATAAAATACAACGTCCATTGATTAAATTAACAGAAATGAAAAGTAATGATAATGTCAAATGCTGATGTCAAGGCGGGAAAGGTTTTTCTTAATGCAACTATTTATTTATGCTCACTTAAACTCAAACCAAATTTAAGGTGGTTTCTGTGCCATGGTTGCTACAGGGTTGATGGTAGAATCTACGGATGCAATTTTGTTTGAGAAATAATTTGCAGTACATTTTACGTACATAAAAATGTTCATACCCAAAAGTAATTCCACTTCTGGGAATTTGTCCCAACGAAGCAATTTGAAGAAAAAGAAAAATTTCTATGCACAACTTTTTATATCATTACTTAAATAGTAAAAAATGGGAAGCAATCTAAACAGCCAAGAATAGCACAGTGTTTAAATAATCCATACTACATCAACTCAAAATATTTTGCAACCAATAAAATAATTATGACGACAACAAAGCAACATGAGAAAATGCCCATGCTACTACATGCCAAAGTTCTAGAACAAAATTCTATATGTGTTTCAGCTACTATGGCTGCATAAAAATTACCCTTAAACTTAGTGGCATGAAACCACCATTTGTTATAGCTGAGAAATTCAGACAGGTTACAGCAGCCGCACAATGTCTGGGGCCTCAGCTTGAGCTAGAATCATCTGAGGCTCATCCACGCAGTGTCTGGCAGTTGATGCTGGCGGTCAGCTGAGACCTGGGCTGGCCCCGTTGGCCAGAAAACCTGTGTTTGGCTTGGACTTCCTCAGAACATGGTGGCTGGGTTCCGAGGGCAAAAGTGCCCAGAGAGAGAGAACCAAGTAGAAGTCGATTCATCACATATGACCTAGTCTTGGAAATGAGGCAGTGTCACTTCCATTCCCATTCACTGTGAGAGTCATAAAGTCCCTGGGTTTCAAGGGGAAGGAAAAGTAATGCCTGCCACCTTAAGATGGAAGAGTGACAAGTTTCTGGATGAACAGACAGAACTGGAAATATTGCTATGGCCACTTTTAGAGAATATCATCTGCTGCAAACTACGATCAGTTTACAACTGCATAAAAATTTTAAGAGTATGAGGTTAGGATTCATTCCTGTTATTGTTTTGATCATGTTCTTTGGCCAATAAGTGGGAAATTACTAATAAAATTATGTCAATAAGGAATGAAGCTGACAAAGCTTTGGTAATTTTACCCAGGGTAGCCCTAGGGTCTCTTTGGCTCCTTTCCTTATAAAGTTCTGCTGGCCCCACTTCTAGCTGACTGATCCACAGCATCCGCAACGTCCTCCCATCAACATCAGCTGGCTGCTAAGTGGAGGCCCAGTGTCCACAGCATGAGTGACACCCACGCTCGTGGCCTTTCTCAGTCCTTCATGGCCAACCTCTCCTGCACTTGGGCGGCGTCGGCTGCAGATAACCTCACTCCTTAGGTTATTGAAGAAAAAAGGAAGTGGGGTCACCTCTGCTCTCACCTATTAGTAAACCTTCGTCTCCACCGAGAGTACCAGTGTCCTCACTGGCCTCCCTTCTTGGAGAAAGAGGCCCATATCCCTTCACAAGGCCAGTCCCTCTACCTGTTCTCTTCAAACCCCACCTTCTCGCCTTCGGTGAGCTCAGGCGTCAAATGTCTCATTTTCTTTAGCATCGTTGTTTTGATCCTCCCTTTCTACCCACAGAGATGCCCGGGTCCCCCTCGCTCCTGGTCGTGCAGCTCATTCTAACGTCATCCCATTTATTCTTCTACTCCAGCAAGAAACTCTCCAAAGAAAATGCTCACTCTGGCTGTTTCCATTTCATCACCCACTCATGTCTTAAAGCCAGTGGTTACTTGTTCTCCCCACTGTACTCATCTGGCTTCTTAAATGTCATTTTGATCTCCCAGTTGTCGAATTGAATGACCCTTCATCCTCACTCTCCCTTCCTTTTGCAAGTTTAACTTATGTTGTTCACCATTGTCTTCCTAAACCTCTTTCCAAGCTTCCTGGGACCATCTCTCCAGGTCTCCCCCTGTACCTCTGATCCCCTTTCCTCCAGCACCTCTCTCTTCCCATTGGCTCCTGCAGCCCAATGTCCCCATTCTGCGCCCATCCCTAAGTCCAGTTATTCCCAAAGCTCCTAGGATTGCCTAATGACTGCTACATCTTTTTTTTGTTTGTTTGTTTTTTGGCCGGGGCTGTGTTTGAACCCACCACCTCCGGCATATGGGGCCAGCGCCCTACTCCTTTGAGCCACAGGCACCACCCTTGACTGCTACATCTTGGATGCACAGGATTAAAAGAGCAATCTTTAAGCACGACCTGTAACAGTGAAGTCTAATCAGGCCGGAGAATGTTAACTGTTCTTCGGGCATCCCAGTCTCTCTCTTGGAGTACAATGCTCAGCCTTGCAGTCAGTGTGGCCAATCTCTCCCAGAAGGGGCCCCAGCCTTGTGTGTGCTGGGCTAGTCCTCCTGGAGGGTCTCTTGCTCTCCAAGGTGATATCCTTTGCTGGTGTCTCCACTGTGTGCTTTTATGGTCTCTGACCTTGAACCCACTGGTATCTAGCTTAGACCTGAAGAGTCTGGATGCCTGAGCCCCATCTTAACCATCCCTGGCAGCACAGCCCTTAGTCCCCTGCCCAGTCCTACACTCCCAAGTCCTCTTTCTTCTCTCATGGAAGGGGCAGGCTTTCTTCTACCTCCCTAATGCTGTAGCTTCCCTCTTTGGCATCTCCACTGGATCCTTAAGACAGGACAGGGTCCTGGCTGGCGATGAGCTAATAGAGCAGTGGTCTCCAAACTTTTTGGCACCAGACACTGGTTTCCTGGAAGGCAGTTTTTCCACTGACTGGGTGGGGCTGGGGGAGATGGGACAGGGGGTGGAGTTCAGGTGGTGATGCTTGCAGGAAGTGGCTGTAAGTAGGGATGAAGCTTCACCTGCTGGTCTACCACTGACCTCCTGCTGTGTGGTCAGGTTCCCAGCAGGCCACAAACTGGAACCTTTTTGGCACCTGGGACTGGTTTCACGGAAGACATTTTTCCACTGATAGGGAGGGTGGGGCACTGTGGGCAGGTGGGTAGGAGGCAGCGGTCAGATGGTGATGCCCTGATGCCCAGTTCCTAACAGGCCAGCACCCGACCTGGGGGTGGAGGACTGCAGTAATAGAGGAACAGGAGAGTGAAGGAATTCAGTGACTCCTCTCTTGGGTTAATATCCTGGCTTGGAGACTACTGTCCTGCCATATAATCCTGCTCTGAATGTCGAAAGTTGATTACTAACCTGGCTTTTTTTCCAGGCCATCCTCTAACAAGTTCTAATCTCTTCCCAGACATCTGGCTGGGTGGATGACGTGTAGAGGTCAGAGGCTCATGAAGACAAAAGAGGAAAATCGTGCTCAGTGTCACTTATCCCTCCAGTTATGGTCTTGAACTTCTGTCCATCCCGACCCATCGCCTCTCCGAGCTCTAGTTCACAATATCTAACTGCCCATTAGACATCCGCAAACATCTCTAAAACCAAATTCACCGTCTGTTAAAGCCTACTTCTTCCTTCATGCCCACTCTCACAGTTTAGGGGAAGGTGATGGGGGAAGGAGTCATGACAATGCCAGGAGTTCTCCAAATCCCAGAAAGGGCTCTCCCCTTTCATTCCCAGAGATTCGGAGCTTGCTCCAGCCTCTGCCTCTCTGACAAGCATGCCAGGTGGTGCTGATTCTGATGGGAGTGGCAGGGGAACCACATTTGGAAAATGTGTCCCACGCTCTGCAAGGCGGAACCAAACCTGGAGTAGAGAGAGCGTCTCCCACACAGACTCCCTGTCCCTTCACATCTGGCTTCCTGACACCACCAGTGGCCTGTCTGCCTGGCTGAGTGTCCCCTTCCTCACTGCCTTCCTTTCTCTTTTATATCTATCCTCCCTTGGGCCCCTCTCCTAACCTCTGGTTGAGACCTAAACCATCTTTAGTTGGGTGGTGCAATCTTCTACCCATGAGTCTCCCAGCCAGAGCACCCCCAGTGCAATCCACCTACTGCACAGCCCCTCAGATCATATCACCTCATCTTCAAGGCCCACAGCAGCCAGTGCGTCCTCAGGCTCAAACCTTTCACAGCTGAGGTTTGAGCCTCACCACTGGACCCTCCCCTTACAGAGCTGGTCCCTCAGCCTCTGTGATCTGCCATTTCTCCGCTGCCACCCAGGCCTGGCACCTCGAGGGTACTTCCTCAACAGGGCTCTAGTGAGAGGGGCTTGGGGACGTCACTCTGTGGGGCTACTTCCCTCTCCTCCTGCCCAGCCCCATACCAGGCTCAGTGGGGC
>NW_003852444.1:9749492-9752045 GCF_000181295.1 Otolemur garnettii
CTCCTCGTTTCCAAAAAAAGTTCCTTTTGGAAAATTCCAACTCAGTCCCAGCTGCCCAAAAGGGCAAAGGTATTTTTCCACAAGGGGCTCAGCTTTGGCAGGGGACCCAGAGCCCCCTGCCGCCACCTGTCTGAAAGCCACAAAGAACCAGGAGCTGGGAGAAAGGAAAGTCCTGGGAGGACGGGGGTGGAGGACAGCCAGGCATGCTGTCCCTTCCTCTGGGTGCTCACCTTCCCTGGGCGAGGGTGGACCTTTCACTTTCTGCTTTGCTCTTCTAGTTCTCAGCACTGGGGTTTCACTGAACCCCAGCTCTCCAATACAGTAAAGCAAGTAATGTGGTAAATGCACTCAGTTTGAATTTCTATCCACAGGAAAACCCTCTGCTGGGCCTTGGTCAAGGAAATCTGGGAATATTCTTTCACCTTTGTCTCCCCCTAAGATCTTCCCAGCGACTTCTTTGTTTTTTCCCCTTTGCTTTGTTAAGTATTCAAATGCTTTAAAAAATTAAAATATAATTCACATAATTCATTTATAAAAGTCACCATTTTAAAGGGTACAGTTCAATGGCATTCAGTATATTCACTATTCCTGAGACTTCCTGTCCCCTTGACATCTCCCCTGGGAGGGGGAGGCAGGAGGCTGGAGGAAGTTTCCCTGATATGTTACCCCGGCAACCCAAGGCTGAGGCCCTTCCACAGGCCTACCCCAGCTCACTGGCATGGCCACACCCCTCTCTGGCATTCTTGGGGGAAATACTGTCTGTGAAACTGGAATCCTGCCATAAATGCGGCGGCTGGGTTCTGAGGTAAAGTTTTCCATCAGTGGCACCAGGCTCAGAGTCCACTTGTGAGCGATTAGAGACTCCTGTCCCTACAACAAGGTCAAACCCTGAGGTGAGCATTTAACCAAGTCAGCACCAGGCCAGAGCCAGGGGCAGGGAGGAGTCTTGGGATGCTGTGTGAGCTTTCAGGACCACAGGGCCAACTCCCTCCTCCTACAGATGAGGAAAATGAAACTCACAGACTCCAAAGCTGCACAACTGGTAGTGGCAGAGCCAAGACCAGACCCGCTTCTTCTGACTCCTGGGCCCAGGCATTCTCTCCCAGATGATGCATTCAATATAAACAATTGATCGAATCCTCCCCCTCCATGGGCCAGGGACTGCCCTAGGGTCTACACGCAGGGGTCCTCAAACTTTTTAAACAGAGGGCCAGTTCACTGTCCCTCAGACCGTTGGCAGGCTGGACTGCAGGCCCCGGGACGAGTCAGCTGCTAAGCAGGACAGCTGCTAAGCAGGACAGGTGGCAAAAACACCCGGCGGGCCAGATAAATGTCCTGGGGGTGCTGCATGTGGCCCATGGGCAGTAGTTTGAGGACTGTTGGAGTGGACCTGAAAGTCCACATGCAGGGAGGGCCCAGTGGAGGCCTAAGCTAGAGAGAGAGGAGAGATCAGGGAGGACCCCTTAGTGGGGCTTTGCAGCTGCCTCGGAGAGCCTAGTGGGAGCACCAATCCTTTACGAAGGATGACTCCCTCTCCCTTCAAGCTCCTGCCTCTTTCGTCCTGCCTACTGGCTTCATTTCCTTTTTCTTTGGAGCAGTGCTTTGCAATCTCTTTTTATCTCACGGCACACTTGAGCCTATAGTTAAACTTCCGAGGCTCACTTAAATTATGTTGATCAAAAACAAAAAAGTAAAAGAAAGAATATACTTAATGTGCTTTGAACTTCTTTCAAAAATAAATTAATGATCTTTACAAATTTCTGCAGCACACCTCAGGGCACAGCTGTGTGCCTTGGCATACTGGAAATCACTGCTCTAGAGTGAGGCAATGGGACCTCAGGGCCCCTCCTTCACCCACTTCCCGCTTTCTGATTCCAAACTTTAGTGTGCCTTTGACTCAACCTGGGGCACTTGTTAAAAATAAATGTGCCCAGTTTTCCTCCCCAGAGATTCTAATTAGGTTGGAGGCTTGGGCTGGAAGCAGCACCGTGCCCAAGTTCTCCAGGTGATTCTAAGGCAGGTATGATGAGGACAGCATTTTGCAAAATACTTCCTGTGTCACTGACCAAATAACACAATGTTTATTGTTTTCCCTTCAGAGAGGATTCATTTCTGCTGCTCCTTCCCCATGCTCTGGCTTGCCATTCTTCATGGCACAGTTGTTAGCGGTTTGCTCAGTGATAGTCGGCCCCATTAACCCTGTGCTCTAATGAACCAGGCCTGGGATCAGGTCAGGGCTGCAGTCACTCTCTGAAGATGAAAAGGTTAATGATAAAAAACAGCTGCCAAACTGTCATTTGAAATTATACCACTTGATGGCGCCATTGCCCCACTTTCTTTTTCTGGCCAGTTTCACTGGCGCTGGCTAAAGTTCCTACATTTGTGTTGATGGTTTAAGGGGAATTTTGTTTTGATCTGCCTTTCATCTTCTGTTACAACCTTTGGTTCAGATAGATAGTGACAAATGAGCAGCAGGTTGCCTGGAAAGGGGATTGGATTTTCCTCTCACCATACCCACAGGCCTGAGGAAAGTGAATCCCAGATGTCTCCAAA
>NW_003852444.1:9752375-9754776 GCF_000181295.1 Otolemur garnettii
TCCCTCTCACACCTGCAGACTTCTGCTGTGGCTCCAAAGCCCTGGGAGGGGTAAGCTGTAAAGTAGATGGTGTTCCTGCTGTCTTTAACCTCCCTTACATCAGGCAGGACAGCTTCCAGGTTAGTTAAGGTACAAACAGAACTTAAAAGTGCTAAATTTAGAAATTACATAATGTTATTTAGGAACACGTGAAAGCAGCCATGGTATGGCAGGGTAGGAACAAGACATTTCTGAGCAAAACCCTGGGCAGCAAGGTGTGAGATGGTTGAAGGAGAAGGCCAGCTCTGGGGGGGGAGGGGGGGTAAAGAAAGCCCCACACTGCCCCTATATGTTGGTGGACACCTATTTTCTTATTTGCAATGTTGAATTCTTCACCTCACTGAGCTTCCGTACGCCTGCAACATGCCCGGTCAGTCATCTGCGCCTCCTCTGAGCAGCATCTGAGACCATCTGAAAAGCTCATTTCCTTTCTTGAGATGAGTCTATGTTATTATTTGCATCTTTTCCCTCTGCTTCACCGCAGCCCTACTCTGAGCACTCCAAATGCACCTAAACCAGACAAAAGGGTGGGGGGGCGGATCCAGCTAACCAACAACACATTTGGGCAACATATAGCTGAGGGACCCATGTATCTGATATACTAAACCTTAGGTGTTGAAGTCAATTAATTGTGGTGAAAGGGGTGGTGCTGTTTGGCCTCTGGAAGGCTGCTCCTGAGTAAGCTATTTGCCTCCATGTGTTAGTTGTTGCCCACATTCAGATGTCTTGGCACCGGCAGCCCAGCCTGTGTGGGGGCATCATTCCCCTGTCCTTCCATCATGCCTTGCTTGGTAGATATTCCCTGAGTGCCCGCTCTGAGCTCAGCTGCCTAGGAGGCAAGGGAGGTCACCATGGTGGGTCTTTGTGTTCATGGAGCTGATGTTCTAGTGAAGGGAGACAAGCAATATTTTTTAAGAAATCAGGTCGTAATGAAAGCCATGACAGATGTAAAGAAATGTGCAGCACCCCATCGTGCCAGGGGCTTGGTGTAGAGTGGGTGGGATCTGTCTCCAGCAACCACGCATCTCCCCCACTGCACCCTTTCTGGATCCACTCAGCCTTGGCTCCTGCAGGAGGAAGACCATGAGACAGGCACCAGGGAGCGTGGGCGATGTCATTCCTTCTCAGGGATGCCACAAGCCCTTGGGGTGGAGGATGGGAGCTCGCCATGGTTGGGGAGCAGAGGAAGCTGAGGTGCACAATAGTCTGCTGTCTCACGGGGCACAGACTGCCCCAGCTGAAAGGAACCAAGCTCCTCTTACAGGGGAAGGAACCAAAGCTGAGCAGGTTCTCTGCCATCACCCTGCCTGCCATTACACATCTCCTGAGCCTCCTTATTTTCTGGAAGAGGAAAGAAGTATATGGAAAAAGTTGGCAATAACTTCTGTTTACTTTTTCGATTCTTGGTTCCTTCATGCATGGCTGTGTTTGAATCAACTCAGGAGAAAAGATTTCTTAAGTCTGTCTATACTCTATTGTTCTGAGATAGCCAATCAGGATCACAGGAGTCACAATAGCCACCCTTTACTCAACACCCACCATGGACAAAGAGCTGTCATGAATTACCTCATATTTTTACAAGCATCCTTCAAGTTGGGAGATCACTCATGAGGAATGGAAGTTCAGGGAGGTTCGGTAACCACCCCCCACAAGGTGTCACACTGTGAGTAGCAGAGCTGAGATTAGAACATACATCTCCTTGACTCCAAAGCTTGTCTTTTTTCTACCACTGCACTGTAATCTTTGCTCAAGAAACTAAAGTTCTGTGACCACATTGTCCCAGGGCCCCCCTCCCATGAGTCATGCACTGAGATGGTGGCATCCAGCAGCCCCCGCAGCCAGGGGCCCTGGATAAGCCATCCTATAGGATGACCTTGACTCCCTACCTAGAGTGCTATTAACCTATAAGTGAGTCCAACTTAGAGAGGATATCAGATCTCACTCACTGCCCAGGCAAGTGGTGGAGAGCTGGGTGACCATATCCTCTAGATCTGAGGGGGACGTCTATGTCTCTATTTGGGGAGTTTTGCTAGACTGTCAGCAGTTCACCTTCAGCACCTATCCTGTGTTAGGTCATAGACATTTATGCTAAAGCACTGACTGCGTTATCAGAAGTCATTTCTTATCCACCCTTGTGAACCTCATAGCTGTGATGCAGGATTTTGACCATAATAAACCACAGTAAATATTTGATGAAAGGGTAATAAATGAATAAGCAAAGGAAAGAAAAGAGTCTGAAAAAGAGATGGGAGCTAGGAAAGGCAAGATAGAAGAGCAGCAAGATAGTTCCCTAAAGACAAATGAAGACATCAAACATTTGTTTTCTAGTCCCCCCAGGTCCCTCTTCCTTTCTAGTCCCCCC